>NC_041343.1:16600874-16725874 GCF_004354835.1 Perca flavescens
CTGGTGACAGGACCCTCTAAACTTTATGGTCCTCCCAAGTCATATTTGGGTGGGGTTCACCGTTTGATACACATACACTAAGATATTATACTGACTGAAGCTTGAACAAGCGTGTTTAGACAATGTCCTTCCATTTCATTGTCCACATAAAGCATGTTCTACTCAGGCGACTGCACACACACACACACACACACACATTGAAATAGGTTGGTAGATTTAACATTTTGCCACAAATAACTTCACTAAGTTGTACATGAGATTTAATTTACCTCTCCAACCTTGGTGAGTGGGCGAGCTCTGGACTGGTCTGATTTGGGTGGCTGACAGCTGTATGGATGCACTTGCTCTCAGTGGTCAGCTGTAGAAGATGAAACAGAGACAAAAAGGACAATAAAGAGAAAGTCCTGGGAACGTACTACTAGAGAGGATATTTGACATCTGAATAAAAAAAAAAAAAGAAGACATACCTCTTCAGGCTCATCAATTGAGGATGGGGGATTTGTGGCACCACAAATCTTTGGAGCCATTCATCATCAAGGGCCTGTAAAAAGAAAAAAAAAAAAAACATATTTTAGACCGTGGACTATAGAAAACTATAATCTGATGAACACAGCATTTGATGACTTCATTGTTTTTATTCTACCAGTCTGTAATGGTCAGTATCATCTTTGCTATGGTGTGCTGGGTAGGTGGTATGGGGACTGATGGTGCTAACAAACTGCTAACAAAAGCTATAAAAATCATGTTCTACCTGGAGCTAGATGGAAAATGTACAGTATTTTGGTATGTGAAATGTTCTATGGTTAAAGCATTTTCTTATATGAGAACTATCAATTTCAAAATGTCAAATTTGACCACCTTGCATCTCCAGCCAGTCTGAGTCACCATAATTATAGGTGATCTCCTCTCCTGGACTTATGTCTCGAACTGCAAACAAACAGAGATGGGGCTTCCCTTGCACAGTGAGGTACTTCATCTTGGCATTAGGGTTCATTATAATCGTCATTTACAAGTCTGCCAAGTGACCCATTCTCTGTTGCTGCATCAACACTACAAAAACACAAGTAATATTTTCAAAACAATCCGTTTTTACTAATGCAATGTAAATGAACCTAATGTGAGAAAAGAAAAAGTCATATAATTCTGATAAGATTAATCAGTGACATATATCACATTACCACCACAGTTTTCCATTAAAATGGAACTTCGAACATAAACACTTTGAGGAGGTCATGGTAAATGCTCCGTCTCCTCTCACATTCTTGCTTGCTTATTAGATCACCTCTGTATTCCAATAGAAAGTCTCCCTTTTCAAATGGAACAGAGGTGAAGATCTCTGACCTAATTCATCAAAGACAAAACAACAAATAAGTGGCAAAAAGTGATATGTATTAAAGTTGAATCATGATTAAACAGTCAGAAGATTCAACTTACCTTTTACAACATTGATGTACTTGATGTCAAGTCCCACTTTGTCACTTTCAGCAGTAACATAAAATCTTGCATCATCCTTTGGATTAATGCGTCTCGCCGCTGCATGTTTACTGTTTACAGGTGCCACAGCCTAAATTACCAAAAGTGATTGTCAGGATTACAATGTTCACTGGGACAAGCATGATCAGAAAACAAAACTCTGGATAAATTAGTAATGTACAAGCCACATCTGGACAGAAGCCAAATGATGTGCTCATAACTGCACCACACATATTTTATTGATTATTTTAAGAATACATAAAAAAAGTGTAACATCTTTCTCACAAAATAACAGGCTGGTGGGGTCTGTAATAGATAACAGGAGAAGGGTGACAGTTGCTTTAATCTCCAGCTGTGCTTGACCACATTCAGACTAAACTTCATCCTGCCTCCAACTGATTTTGTTTTCTGATGGTGTAGAAAGTCACTGACCACACAAGGTAATTTCTCTAATCAAAAACAAATCGAAGCGAATCTCTAGTAGGCTTCATAGACCATGTTGCTCAGTGTTACCATCCAAAAATAACAGACAGGTAGCAAGAAAAAATGTTTTAACTAACAGCAGCTGTGTTCTTTTCAAAGATAAAATCTTAAATTGATACAGTCTGTCTGATTTCTCTTCTCTTTATATCATCGCTCTACATTTTCTCTTTCTTCATGTGACAGTAATGGGATTCACATTGTGTTTTTGGGTTCAAAGTCCTTTAAATTTGGTTTCTTTGGTCAATATGAATTACAGATTATTATGACATTAAAAAGAACCAGGGCATGAAATGTTATCACTGTGATGCTTCTGGCATTAGATCGGTTTTAGAATTATTCAAATTAACATGCACCTGACTGGTCAAAGAATGGTCAAAAGTATGTAAAACTACAAGAGAAAAGGCAGTCCATCCCTCTACAAGTTTACTAGATTCAACATAGTCATATATTTGGAAAGTAGTCTAAACCCAGACATTTGCAGGAGGCTCAGTAAACAGGTGCTGTTTGCTATAGAAACCATGGTGCTTTATACTACTGCCTCTGTCCTCAGCTAACTAAATGAACAGTTCTTTGAAATAACACACTGCACCAGATACCTGTCAGGTCTGTTTTCCCTCATGTTTTGTATATTGATCATTGTGGTTGGTTACTATGGGTACCAATTAATTTATCTTACAGGTTTAGTACACTAACAAAACATCATAAACACATTACATTTATTAAATGGCCTGAAAGTACTCCTATTAATGATAAATCTTCCAGCCTTCCTGTGTCACTGCAACTTCATATTTAAACAAAATAATGTTGGGCTACTAAGAAAATATAAGATTCTCTAAAACAAACACAATGTCTGTGGTAAAAGTTAAGGCTTCCAGGTCCAGACCTCAGCAATTACAAAAAGCTACAGGTGGATACAGACAGACAGTTACATAAACTTGTTAATCAACTTAGTACTTACAGAATAGGAAAACCAAAGATGATATCAGTACATCCTCTTAGTTCTTTTTGTTCCAGTTCCAAAAAAAAAACGAGCTGCCAACTAGCTGCTTTCTAGTCCTCCTCTCCTGTCCTCTGCAGACATCCACTTCACGTAAATGCTAAGCGAGGCTTAACAGGCAGGGCATGTGGCTCGTCCTGCTTGTTAAGCCATGCCGTAACCACAGCTCAACTTAACCTAGCTAGCTTTCATTTTAAAAACAAAACTACCAAATTTGACCTGCTGGCAATGTTGCTTCTGTCCTCATCTCTACCTGCTGTCCTCCACAGCTTTAGCCTGAGGCTTAATGAGGCAGCACATGTTGATAGCCAATTAAGCTAGCTCAGCTAACATTGCACATGCTTGTAAATATAGCTATACATTTCACAGTAATATCTATAATATCTATTTACAATATAAACATTACCTGTATGTATTTAATCCTCTAGTAAGTCCATGACGTCTAGATGCCGCTTCCCAGGTGTGGTCCATTTAAGTTTTAAACAAAAAGCGTCTCTGGGCCATGCTCCGGGCATGTCTGGGCGGAGCTTCCAGTCGACCTCCGTTTGGCCCCGCCCACGCGCGTAAACCAGCCAATCACAAGACAGCCCGCCAAAATGCACCGTGTGTATCAGAAATGTGTATGAAACTGCAATATAAAACCCAGCAGTGGCGTCGCTGTTCTGATACACTGGGATACACTCAAAATCAGGTCAAGTGGTAAATGAGGACTTTCAAAGAAAAAGAGAATTTATGTAGTTTAGACACTACAGAATGCAATTCCGCTCTTTGATTTATGAGGACTTTGGCATAGTCCCCGTATTACCCTTAGGTCCGTGGAGCCCAGGTGAAATGTCTGGCGTGTTGTCCGTGTAAACCACATACACCAACACACACACACACACACACACACACACACACACACACACACACACACACACACACACACACACACACACACACACACACACACACAGCAAAGTCAGACGGATTTGAGATTCCTTGTAGCTGTTCAGTAGCTTACAATATGTACATGATTGTCTGTCGTGAAACTTTTATGCAGTCTCATGTGTCTGTGTCACCTGTGGCAGCATGAATATTATAACATTATGTTGAACATTAAAGCATGCATGTTCTAGTAGAAACCAGAATGAACCTGAAAATGAGCATGATATGTCTCCTTTAAAGTTTTCTATAACAGTCAAAAGCCAAAACGACTGACTTTTGGTACGAATACCAAAAAAACCTTTTTCCAATACTTATTTGGAGAAATATAAACAAAGCACTTTTTGAAATGTCTGGCAAATCAGGACAAACTTGTAAATGTATGTTTTTGGCCATACAGTATGTCAACGTTTAATTGGTACTTAGCCAGCAATGCCATTCAACACCCAGCCAGTCCTAATTGTGCTATGTTTTTGTTTCTCTATATTTAGCAGCATTCACTGTCATCAGTATTATACTGTATTACAACAACCAACAGATGTTGTGCTTAAGTATAGACATTTTATTGACTGAATAAACAGCCTTTTCTGTCTTTTAAATTAAATGCATAGACATCTTTTCTCTATAAAGTGGCATTTTATTTCCATTAAATCCAATTTTATTGATAAATAGATTTTCATTATGGGACAAATCGAGGTGAGCAAAAGTTCTACCACAAAGCCTGTATTCATGTTTTTTCCACACTGTCAGCTGCCTTTTGGTGTTTCAACTGTTTATTCCCCACACCTGCTCTTAACCAACCATCCTGCTGCTAGCGTTGGGCATCGTTTGGATATTAATGATTCTGATTCCAATTCCAATTCTTCCTTTCGATTCCGGTTCTTATCGATTCTCGATTACAATTCTTTGAGTGGTGGAGTTGAAACGGGCCACATGCTTATTTCACAAATAAGAGGAAAGTTTTATTTTGATTCAATGGTTGTTTGCAGTTTTACAGGGCTTTTTCAATGTAAAATAAAGCACAATAGAACGCCGCTTACTGTGCTCCAAGGCTGCAATTAGAGCCTGGCCACTACAGAAACCAAAACTTGCGCATGTTAAATTTTGATGTTTAAATTTGAAACCAAATCCTCCAAACGATTCCAATAAAGAAACAATTCTGATGGAATCATAATTTTTTGAAACGATTCCAAGTAGGAATCGGTTCTCGATGCCCAACCCTACTTGCTGCTGTGCCCAGATGTCAGTAATGTGTTGCTCCCCATCTCCTGCATTCAACAAATGGCAACCCAGAGATTGGCATACAACTCCGAGTCACATTCAACAAGTTCCTAAGGAAATCCTCTTCCAAGTCCAATCAATTAACCCTTTCATTACAGGAACCTAACAGTAACTTCCACATTTCTTTCACCACTATGGAAGACACCATTAGGATAATTATTATGCTATACACTAAACTAATTATACAGGACAAGACACACACAAGCTCAGTTCAGACATGATCTCTGAACGACTGCAAAAATAACTGTCCTTTGAATGCACATAACCTTTGTACAGCTGAATTGCCAAAGCACCAATATCAAGCTGAAGTCTCACTTCATCCAGAGATAGAGAGAAGGACACAGAATGAAACGAAAAGAACATAGCTTGCTGGTTTAACAGATTTATCCGTACAGCCTGGGTGCATTCTGATGGAAACAGAGCACTGTACGTATTGTTCTGAAGAGAGGAAATTATATGTCATGGTCTATAAAGCAGGCACTTTATATATTTTCAGAGACAGTATCCTTGTGGTTTAGACCATTGTACATTGGATGTAGAAGCCTCAGTTATGATGATATCACCTCATTTATGATCACCTCCCACCTCATTTCTCTGCTGTAGCTGAATGCAGAAGATCAAGCTACTGTAGGGATAGACTTTCCTGAATTCCATTGACCAGCACAAAAAGCCAAAACAGGAGAAGCATAATGATATGACAGACATTTACACCCTATTTGATATTTTGAAGACTTGCTATGAATATGACTGCTTCAACGTTTTCATAAATTCATGCTGGTATCTTACTGGGATTAGAATTGTCGGTATGCACCATGACACGAATGGTGAAGAATTATTGACTCAACATATATTCAAAAAAAATCACTTGCACAGTACTGTATATAGCCTTTGTTACAGGTTAAAAGCCAGATCAATAGAATATTTTATATATTTTCAAATTTAAAAATTATGTCTAGAGCCTCACAGGTTCTCTGGGCTGCATATTTGTTACAGTCAGTGTAAAAAATACTTGGGATCAAGAACAAAGGGGACATTATAACAACAAAAGGAAAAGGACCATTGAAGTAGTCAATTTGACTGGGCAAGCAGGGAGGCAAATTTCACTATCACGTCACCCCCAGTCTGCTAGCATTGCATAACTTACAAAAATATTCTGTTCCACACTTTGTATTTGGCACTAAATATTATATATATATATATATATATATATATATATATATATATATATATATATATATATATATATATATATATATATATATATATATATATGGACACACCTTCTCATTCAATGCGTTTCCTTTTTATTTTCATGACTATTTAGATTTTAGATTCTCACTGAAGGCATCAAAACTATGAATGAACACATATGGAACTATGTGTACTTAACAAAAAAGTGTGAAATAACTGAAAACATGTCTTATATTTTAGATTCTTCAAAGTAGCCACCCTTTGCTTTTTTATTAATAAAGGAAAAATTCCATTAATTAACCCTGACAAAGCACACCTGTGAAGTGAAAACCATTTCAGGTGACTACCTCATGAAGCTCATTGAGAGAACACCAAGGGTTTGCAGAGCTATCAAAAAAAAGCAAAGGGTGGCTACTTTGAGGAATCTAAAATATAAGACATGTTTTCAGTTATTTCACACTTTTTGTTAAGTACATAATTCCATATGTGTTCGCTTCATAATTTTGATGCCTTCAATGAAATCTACAATGTAAATAGTCATGAAAATAAAGAAAAACGCATTGAATGAGAAGGTGTGTCCAAACTTTTGGCCTGTACTGTATATATATATATATATATATATATATTTTCCAAAATGTTTTTACATTCTATGATTTTCACTCATCTGAAGTATTGTTATTATTGTATCTGACAAGCTGATCCCAGGCCGACCACATCACACTGAAACCACTCAAATCACTATACAAACAAGCCATAAAAACTTAAGATAAAAAAAAAAAAAGCTCTTCCATCACTGCTTGATTTTAAAAAAAAAAGTACCACCTTTTAAGCTGTAAAGACCTAATGAAATATGTAAATGTATGCTTGGTATATAAAGTCACTCACAACCTAGCTCCACCGCCACTTGTTGCCTACATTAACAGAAGATCAAACACTGTTCGAGTCACAAGGGGAGACTGTGATTTATAATGCATGTATTCTGTTAGTTTGCAATGTCAATATATATGAATTGTACTTATTGTTTCCTCCTAGTTTACTACTGCTTTTATTGTTCTTAACAGCTGTTTCTGTTTTAATCTTTTTACGCTATACTCTGTTGCTCTGCTTTCTAGTATATCTTTCTGCTTCTGTGTTGTGTCTTTTCTTGTGCTAAGTTCTGTGTTGTGCTTTGTTTTGTTGTTAATCTTTCTGCTTCTGTGATGTTCTGCGCTAAGTTTTGTTTTGCTTATGTTGTCTTGCTTTTGTTTCTTTTTGTATTTTAAAAGTGCCAATATTATGCTCATTTTCAGGTTCATAATTGTAATTTGAGGTTGTACCAGAATAGGTTTACATGGTTTAATTTTCAAAAAACACCATATTTTTTTTGTACTGCACATTGCTGCAGTTCCTCTTTTCACCCTGTGTGTTGAGCTCTCTGTTTTAGCTACAGGTGAGGCATCACAATTCTATCCCATCTTTGTTGGGAGTCGCACATGCGCAGTAGCTAGGTAAGGACTACTAGCTAGAAGCTAAGCGCTGCTAGTTAGCCACCTTGTTCTCAATGGCAAAACACTGCTACAACAATATAGAACTACTTTAAATAACACCCCAAATCCCTCATAATATGGGCACTTAAAAAACTTTTTTTTTTTAACATCGAGGGCAGAGAACTACAGATGAAAAATAGCCTTTTGGGCTAATTCTGGCATTTTTAACCCATGTAAAATCATGCGTTTTATTAATCTGCACTGAATTGATTTGAAATACTCAATACTAAGGAATCGCAATACTTCTAGAATCGCAATAACTGAAAATCGCAATAACTGAAAATCGCAATAACTGAAAATCGCAATACAAATTCAATCAGTACACATGTATCGTGAAAGAATCAAATCGGGAAACAGGAATATTGTCCCAGCTCTACTCACTACCTTGGGGCTGCTGCAATGAAACTTTTTTTATGTATGACAAGGACATCAACATAACTGTCTCCAAACTTCACTTCCTCTTTAATTTGGTCACAGGATCTGTATTGTCATTGGTATGCAGTTACCGGTGCACCGCAAAACTCAATGGTGCTTGTTAAAACACTTTTCATATCTATGCAAGTGCAATGAATGGTGTCTGACAAGGGCGCTTGTCTGCCAATTGGAGTATTCTCATAAAGGAAGCACCCTACTGAGATGAAAGCCTGGGGTGACTGTGGTGAGTGAGGTGTTCGGGGGTAAGAGAGAAATGAAACATCCAGATAGGAAAGAGAGAGTGGAGAGTGGAAAGAGAGGCATAAAAAGAAAGGAAAAAAAAAAAACATATGAAGCAACTATTTTTATTGCAGTCAGTGAGATGCTTCTAAAAAAGTAAAATAAATGGACCTTATAAAATATAACTATCCATTGTTTATCTCTGTGATTTTGCTTACATACATAATAGTGTAAATGGTTCAAATGAATGCTTGCGTATACTATTCAGATTGGTTTATGTGTTTGCGCGCACAAGAATGAAGCTGTGTCAAGGATCATTTCCTGAATATCTCATGCATGGATGCTGTTCTTTTTTTGGCTCTGTTATTTTTTCAGTCTTGCATTTATTTTTATTTATTTTTATCAAATTCTCTTTGGGTTAATCCGTCTCTGCTCCACAATCCTGTCTGTATATAGTGGAGGAGCAGATGTGACATAGGAATTATTCTATTCTCCCCCATCCATCCAGTTACTCCCACATCCTTCTAAATATCTTATCCCCCTCACCCTCAACCTATTTATGACACACAAACACACAAACACACAAACAAACACACACACACACACACACAATGTTTTGCTATTACTCTCATCCCTGTCTCATCTCATTTTATCACAGTGTGGCTTTAAGAGAGCATGGCACAGCAGAGGCCAGTAACATGTCAGCCAGGATCCCAGCCAAGCCACGGGCACAACATATACTACGCATAACATCTCAAAACATCCCATCACCTTCCCTGGTGCATTCTCTGCTTTTTCTTTGCGGTTATATCTTCTATCAAAGGTGGTTTTTTTGAATGACAAATACCCACTGGGTATCAGGATAACTGCTGAGACTTCAGGGATTATGCAATTATTTTTTCTAATCAAGCTGGAAAGGGATGAAAGCACTGCAAGCAGTTCAAGAAGTACTTCTGTTTGGTATAGTGGCATACTTAAAAAGGCCTAATTTGATACAAATTAGCAAATACATGTCTACTTAGTTGCTTCACAAGTACATTCAGCAGTAGTGTCTAGTATTTCTTGATTTATTCTTAATATAGGCTAATGATATTTCAGACTACACTACTGTGCACAGACATAATGCACCATAATGTCAGTGATTTTTCTTAATTTAAAGTGGAAAAGTGTCATAGGTTTAAATGTCACATTTTCTGTATGTGGAAGTGACAGACCTATATATGCAGCCATATCTCTTTGCAGATATAATGAACCCAAACAAGAAATTAGCACTGGAATTAACACATTCCATCACTCCAACAGAGCCATGGGTTTACGAGAGAGAAGGGCAAGACTGCAATTCATCAATTTCATGATTATCTTTTACTGATCAATTTCATTCGAGTAGAGCTGCATTATGTGGGACATATAGGACACCAAGGCTAGTGTAGGCCTTGGTGTTATGAAAATATATCAAAGCTACAGCTTTTCATTAAAGATCTCAGAGAAGAAAAGCATTGTCATCACTATATATTTGCCATGTGGTTATGAGCATGCAGTTTAAATGGTGTAAATTTACCAAAGACGATTGACAGAAGATTTCTTATTATTTCATATTTCATTATTTCTTGCTGCCATGTGCACTATTATACAGAGCACTGCTCTCTGTACCGCAGGGTATCATTTGCACTGAGATAGTGTGTGAATATGGAAATAATCCATATCAAACAGGAAATGTTAGATATACACAATCATACTATTCCTATATTTTTTACTATTTACACACTGCACTTTTCTTAGAATTCAATTACTTAATCTTCTTAATAAATGCTATCAGATTCATCCAAAACTCAAAATGTAACTCTGACGTGACCTCAGTTCCGTGATAATAATGCCTATCGGGGTGAAAGGTGTCTCTCGGATTATAACATGTGAAGGTGACCTCGTCTCAAACTGCCTGGGCTAGGACCAGCTGTATTGGGGAACTACTACAGTCTAAAGATATGGCTCCTTTCTGGCTCACTTTTAATAAGGTCAGGAATAGGGTGACCAGGGCATTACGACAAGGGCTTAGGATCAGCACTGGAGAGTAGGCTACCATTTAGCAGCTCAGTGCAACTTTGGTTAACACTGTCTCATTATTACTGCCATGCCAGGAGATTGTGGGGCTATTTCTACAGTAATAGCTTGTGTCTGCAGCTCTGTGTGCACATGTGTGTGCCTGTGGGTGTGTGTGTATGTATGTGCGGGAGAAAGGGGCATTGGAAAGTGACCTCTGGTGTGAGGATTTGAGTGTGTCAGCTGTTATGATTTAATACTTGCTATGCTGATATCTCCATTCACCATTTTGCTGTCCCTCTCCTCCAGTATCCATGTCAACTACAGAGTAGCATGATAATATGAGGGTGCTTCTCAGAGGATTAGCAGAGATTAGCATTAGCTGGTCCATTTGAACTGGATACACATACAGCAGCATTAGCATGTTGGCAAACTAGTCTGGGATTGTATCTATAGCATGAATTTGCAGAGAGAGATAAGGAAGCAGCGAGAAAGAGAAATATACAGTTGCACAGTTTCAAAACAAAAATGTCACAAAATACTTTCAGTGTCTCTTAAATAGAAGAAAATCAAAAAAATAAAATTCTCAAAAGGAAGTTGGTTCATTCAGCTGCATTAATAGCGATACAAAAAGCTTGTTTCAGTCATTAATTTATAATTTTGATTGTTTGACCACAACTGTATTCTCCGTTTCATGTAGTTCTTTGTAGGTCTTTTACTCCTCTTATTTGGATATGAAATCGCCAGATGATATGAGCCGTTACATGCTACCAGGAGCAATAACATGTTTCTAAAAAAACAAAACAAATGTTGACAAATTCTCTAGTGAAAAAGCTGCTATTACTAAAATGTCAAACAATCAAAAAAAGAAAAAAAATGACTGCTGCCAAGAGCTGAAACGTAGGGTACAAGTTTAAACTGAAATCCAATCCATCAAAACTAATCCAGCTGTGCTAAATGCACTTCCCAGGTGGGCTATAGATTAACATTTAAAATTGTAAAATGCCACAGCAGTATGGCTCTGACTAGCGGTGTAAAAGTTATGTAAGCCAAGAAATTTAGCATCAGGCTGCAAACTGACAAGGCTATACTAAAATTGTTTCAATCCACACAAGCAGTGCACATGCCATGGATTGAAAGTGTTTATCTTAAGCACATTAATGCACAATTTTGGCATCACTCGCTACTCACTAATGAGTCTTACTGGATTCTTACTACATGAGAATTTTGACTCACTTCAGCCAGTGGGGCTTTTGACTTTTGGGTAAAAGAGTGATGGACTGAGTAATTGAGTGCACTGTGAGACAAACACTAATGAGGAAGATAAAGGAGGAAATGAGTTAACTGTGTTTCCCATTTCTAAAGATAAGAGACGAGGAGAGAGAGGAGAGTGCAAAGAAAGGCAGGCCATTCTTTTTTTTTCTCCAAAAGAATGCATCTGCTGTATGTCTAACTTGTCTAATCGTTGTTTTTGCAGAGCACAATGCTTGCTCTACCCAACCGACAAAGTGAGAGAAAAAGCAAATAGCTTTAAGATAGGCAGTGAAATTACCCGTAATTGGAGACCATTTAAAAACATAATAACTTCTTTGTTTCCTCAGCAGGAGGTTCAGGGCTGGGGAAGCTTTTTGATTAGAAGTGGAGATGAGTTAGCTATAAAACTACTGAGCCAAACCATAGCCAGATTCATGCAGTGTGTGTGTGCGTGTGTGTGTGTGTGTGTGTGTGTGTGTGTGTGTGTGTGTGTGTGTGTGTGTGTGTGTGTGTGTGTGTGTGTGTGTGTGTGTGTTAAATCTGTATGCCAAAATGCAAAAATGAATACCGGTATTACTAGAGGTGCAGGATTATTAAAGTCCAGTGACAGTTCAACGGGGACCAATTGAAAACATCACACAAATTCCCACATGAAGCAGCAGGAACAAGCAAACAGGCTTGTAAAATCTCAAAGCATCAATGCTTAACACCAATTTACAAAAAAATGCAAATGGAGCATGAAAATATGTATTAAATCCAGCTGGAAACATGCCACAGCATCTTTGACAAAGATGTGTATGCGGTGGCAAATTGTCACCGTTCCACTGAGTAGGATAGTTGAAGTAAGCTCAGGGGTGTGTGCCACTTACGATGGGGGGAATAATGTTGTGTAGCATATAATGGATTTGCAATGTGGCAAACAGAGACAGATGGTGGAGGGTGCTGTGTATTTCTGTGTGCTATGTATTTGCTAGTTTGGACACACACACACACACACACACACACACACACACACACACACACACACACACACAATGTGTGTGGAGAAGAAATCCCTAAGGCGCATTATGTATGCTGCCGCTCGCTCACCCAAGCCAAGGGTCTCAGTTCATTTGGTTTTTAACTGTTATAAATTGTCTCACTTGACTCCATCTTCCCTCCCCTCTACAACAGGCCTGGAGCAATCTTTACACAGAAAGCGGCCAAACTCCAAACTTAGAACCAATAAAGGATTTTGGAATTCTACTTAGAAATGAGATCCATATGGTAAAAAATAATACAGACAGCATTAAGCACAACTGAACAGAAGACATCATGCAGTATGACAGCAGAGCCACAAAGAGAGAAACAGAGACATTTGGAGCAATGAAATGGCAAGGTCACAATCATGTATATACAGTATATGTGTGTGTCAGAGTTTCTATGTACATGTATGTATACAGTAAATGTACTTGACTGTCTGTCAGCTTTTATTGTATTGTGTACAGTATAAACATGTTTTTATGTTGATGTTTATATTTTTGTGAGTATGTGTGTGTGTCGTTTCTGTTAACAGGGGTGACAGGTGTGAAACCTTTTCAATTGGATGACATTTCACACCTGTAGTTTTAATTACAGGCTTGAAACGTGTGTTCTCAATTTTAACACGGAAACACACGCAGAAACCTTTGCACAAATCCTTCCTTTGCTCCCATCTAAAGCCCTATTGTTGTGCACATTACCATTTGCCTGATATAGAAGAACTGAAACAACACAGGGGTAAAAAACTGCTTTGATTTATTGTGTGCACCAACCACAATGGAATGGAGCTCAATTTGAGTTTAAGACAACATCAGTGGAGACTAACTGCATAATTTCACTATATTAGATGTGGTTAGAAATGGTGTTCATGCAAAGGAGTGTCTAATGGTTTTCAAACACTAAATTAAGATGTGGGGGGGCCCTTGAGCTGATGATTAGACAAGGGACTAGAAACTGACTTCTGGCGATTATACGAATACAAAAACATACAGGGATACACACTCAAGTGTACGCGTACACACACACACACAAACACATACACACACAGAAAGTCAATTAACATGAACATGTGTCTTTGGGGAATTATATTTCAATTAGCTTTAGCTACTTCTAGGCTTCCTTTGAGACCATGATGCTAAAACAAGTGTGTAGATAGATCTGCATTTGTGGATGCCGTAAATCCTGCTTTTCAATTAGTATCATGATATAATTCCATATTGTTGGTGTTTAAGTACAAGTTAAGCAACTCCACTACCAATGCTTTGCACGATATTAAAGAACCATATCGTTAAAATTAAGCATAAACATGAAAAGACTAGTGCAGATGTACTATAGCTAACGCAGCTGCATTTTGAAACCAATTTGAAACAAAATTATTGCAAAGAGAAATTAACAAGTATAAATATCCATTAGAAATGTGTAATAGCCATCAGGAGGACAAGAGCACTGTCATTAAAGAGGTATGTAACTAATTTTAGGGATTACTTTATGGAATAGCAGTGGTGATTTGCAAAAATATGAATCATGACTGGGGAAACATCTGTGGGATTTTCTGTGGATATACAGTAGGTTCATTTTCTGTTTATGTACTGACTGGACTTTCACTTTAATGGAACTTTTTCTGTATAGACAATGTTTTTTTTTGCAGTGTGAAAAGAGATTTGTTGGTATGTTCCCATCTAAACCCCAAATCATAGGGCCTGGAGATAGCAGATGTATCTTTCTCTTCCTTCCCCATTCTGCTTTTGCTCTACTTCCAACCTTTTTCAGCATAATCCATTTACCCTTCCTGTCAACCCTGATTTGACAGGAAAATGTTTGTGTGTGGACAAAAAAGTTATCTCTGAATATGGGTCATAAAAAAACAGCAGCAATAAAGTCAGAAAATGCCACACTTTTTTAGCTTCATCCTGTGTTTACTCCAGCAAATGCAGTCCCTTAAAACAAAATATGTGGCTGCTGTTTATTCACTACTGTCTTTACACTGCTGGGTTTTTGTGTGCATAAGTGTCCATGTGTACAGTATTTGTGCCAGTTTGTGTGTTTATGGTGTACACATAAACACACACACTGCGTATAAGAACGTTACTGTAC
The DNA here is from genome assembly GCF_004354835.1 of Perca flavescens. Taxonomy (NCBI): domain Eukaryota; kingdom Metazoa; phylum Chordata; class Actinopteri; order Perciformes; family Percidae; genus Perca; species Perca flavescens. Next base: position 16,615,809 of record NC_041343.1, read on the forward strand.
ACAATATGGGTCTTTGCTTTGGCTGAATTCATTTCTATCAAGAACAGACACAAAGTCCCCAAACAATATCAGAGTTGGAGAGTTGAGGGACTAGGCAGAGTCACGGCTGTCCATATTGTTATCTCTATTGAAGGAAATGATTACTGTAACATGTACTACCAAGTCTCCAGACTCTGGCCCTCTGGGAATTGTATGAAAAGAAGTTGTCAGATGAAAGGGCATGCAACATAAAAAGAACATTATCTAGGCTAAGAGTTGTTAAGAGGACAATATAGGAACCTGTCGAGAACATTAGCTTCATATGAAAGTGCATGTTAAATCAACCTACTTGTTTCCTTTTTTGCAAGTATGCACATATGTGTATAAGAGAGAAAAAGACCACAGTAAATAATTTAGTAATCTTCTCTCTAAAATTCTCTTTTTCTTCAGTTTAAACCTTCCTTTACCTTTTTCTGGTTTGAGTGGAAGATTACAACCAATATCTGTTTGGAGAGTTTTAATCCAAAAAGTGACTGTGTTTGTGTCTCTTTATTCCAGAGTGTTTGAGATTAGTGACACATGGCTTGTCAAAGACTGGAGCTTCAGATTAGCCACTCGCTAATCCTTTGGAATTTAATGCTAATACAGACATCACATACACACGTATGCGTACACACAGACTGATGCACTCACACCCAAGAACACAGCCTATGTCTTTCCTAATTTATGTGCGTAATTTGTATGGGTAGATTATATCTGATCGCTGAAGTCTGACTCAAACAAAAGAAGCCAAACATCCTTTGTTTGTCAGTCAAGACTATAAATATGAACACCTTATGCAACCTCCAGCATCCTTTTCCAACTGTAAGGGTGTTTTATTTTATCATTACATTAGTCTCACATCAATAAATGCATGTTCGTTTATATCCTGACTTGTATACATAAATAGCTACACGTTAACTAAGAAAAAGCCCCATCAGCTGATTTGTTAGCTGAGCTTGCATACTTCTTTCAACTACTGGGAGGTGCATTTAGGGTGCAAGCTCGCTGTCTGCTGCCACTGCTGTTGCAGCCAATTCCACCTGTGGGCTTGTTTTCTCCCATTTCTCCATGGGAGGCTGTATTTCATCTCTCCCTTCTCTCGCTGGCTTTAAATACCACTCTGCCTAAGAAATATAAACACAGCCTTAATGCCAAAATACAAATCTTCATTTCCCCTGCATTGATTCTCTACAACGTTGCACGTTGACATGTTCTGCATTTGTAACTATAAAGCTAAATACAGTAGCTCACAGCATCACCAACATAAGATTCTATTAGACAATGCCTATCAATTTGGCAAAAATAATATACTATTTATTGGAATTACTATGCTATAAATGTGAAATGTTCTTGAACTAAAGCCTGACAACATAATTATAGATATCTTGTGATTTGCATGCTTGAAATGTGCAGTGAGTGACAACAACCTGTGATGCTACGTCATTGTCATCACACAGCCAATTACTCTATAGAGTATTCTGTTTTCAGGAGATTCTTGCCAGGATCAGTAAAGCCCTGTACTGCAGAATTCAATAAACTTAGTGCCTGCTTTAAAGCTCTGCTGATGTGTGTGTGTGTGTGTGTGTGTGTGTGTGTGTGTGTGTGTGTGTGTGTGTGTGTGTGTGTGTGTGTGTGTCCACACAATGGTGAGAGCTAGACACCTGGAAGTTATGTATGATACCTCTGCAGCTACTGTGAGGACATAGTGTTAACTAGCGTCCCATGCAGCAATGTTTAGGTTGCCTCTAACGTCCGTTTCGGAGCATCAGAGAGATGCGCAGGCATTTCAGTGGCACCTAAATAAGGCACCGAAATTCGCATTGCAATTCGGTCCGGTAGATAACGGTCGTTAAGGCACCGTTGCCGTATTAGCACCGGGTCTCTGTATTTAACAGTCTTTTCCCTAGGTTGACTGCAGCAATTTTTAAAAAATGTTGACGACGCTCGGTAGAGCATCGTGGAGATGTTCAACGGCTTTGACTTTGACCGTTTTGCTTTGATCACATGATTACTGATATTACGTTAACAACCAAACTTTTCTTCGCTTTAAAGGGGTGATAGAATGCAAAATTTTACCCTGTCATAGTTGAATAACAACAGTTCGGTGGGTAAATAAGACATACATAGAAGCTCAAAATCCTATTGACACCCCTTTACTATGAAAATCTCATATTTTGAAACTGCCGCTGTAAACGGGCGAATCTCAACAAAGTTAGTTGCTTACGTAAGCATTTCAAAACCTGTACCTTTGTCACGCCCATGGCTGTATTAAGAGAATTACGGTCACACCCCAACATTTACATAGGCTACACAACTGACCTGAGATCAGGTAGTTTTCTGAATCTACGTCACGCAGATCTCTGCTATTCCATTACAAAATTCACTTCTGAAACTTTTTTATGCGAGAAATCAACTATGTAAAGCTCAAATATGGGCCGTTTTACGAAAATAGATGACTAATTGCAAATTTTGTCCGACTGTGTGTCGGAGTTGAGCGGCCGGGGCTGACTGGGTTGCTACATCGCCGCCCTGCCTGTCCTCCGTCACAGACCCCGGCCTGCTGTGAGCTCGAATGAACTCGGCCGGAGGCCCGGTGCTCAATAGCCGCGCAAACTCACCCTTTTCTGTGTGACTGGACTACCACACACCGCTGCCCCGACAGAGCTCCAGGGCCTGCAGCTCGCTGTTCTCCCTCCCCTCTTCCTGCTACCACGCATCTAATATGTGCGTATGGCAATTCGCTCAACCAATCAGCACGCAGCTCATCTAAATATTCATGAGCATACCATATTTGGAAGAAAAACTCTTGTTACAAATAGAGCCAAAACACAGGGATGCATAAGAGCCAATAAAATATCAACCAGGCCATTTTCAGCCCAACCAATGTTATATACCCCATTAGGAGACCTTAAGGAACAGTGTGAAATACCCTATATAATCATTCTATCACCCCTTTAACGAAGCAACAGTGGATTGCTTACATGGACATCGCACGAGAAATGAGACAATGCCGCCGTCATTGAACGGTGTTGATATCATGCAATATTGTTGACGAAAAAGACAACACTATGTTTTCTCTCTCTGCACGCGCGCGCACGTACACACACACACACACACACACACACACACACACACACACACACACACACACACACACACACACACACACACACACACACACACACACACACACACACACACACACACACACACAAACAGCTAAATGTGAGAATGTCTCTGTAGGCTACTCGCTCCGTTTCTGGTGGTTGATGAATGCAGATAGGTGCTGATTAGCTCTCATAACGGGCCAGGTGGGTAGCGCACTGCCATGAGTCCATGAGGCAACTGTCGGATTAGTCCACATTTTAATTGTGATATTTCTTGACTAAATTCTGGATCTGCCACATTCTCTGTCAGGTAAATATAGTAGCACAATGTCTTCCTCTAATGTAGAAGTAGCCTACACTGTAAGTCAGTAGTAGGCTATAGAGTGGAGTTGCATATTAAGTGGTTTTGGAGAATTCTACAACCAGCAATACCACAGGCCAAGCAATTGGCCTGTTCCAAACAGGCATATTTTCAACTGGTACTGTACTAGTTTGCATAATGCTTGGAACTTTTCACTCCCCCATGGTTTCTTGCTAGGTTCTGTTTTTACTACTTGTGAATCTCTACCATCTGCAACTACATGTGTATTAAGCTTAACAATGACTGGCCGCCTGCCTCTTGTATCCTTATTTCTACACACACTGTAAGAGCATCTGTATTTAACTCGTCATAGCTGTACATTTGCAAGCAAAACCTGCCCAAGTGTTTACTGATATGAGACAGAGTTGGAACAGGTGGCAGTGTCATTTCTGCTCTGCCATGAAGTGCTTGTAAGCTCTGAATCCCACCACATTCCCCTCCAGCCTCCTCCTCCTTTCTGTTTCAACTTTTTTAACACCTGGACTAACAAAAGACTGGCTTTGATCATGGGAAATCCCTTGGCAGAGCAGCAATGAATCCACAGTGGAGCTCTGTGTGTGTGTGTGTGTGTGTGTGTGTGTGTGTGTGTGTGTGTGTGTGTGTGTGTGTGTGTGTGTGTGTGTGTGTGTGTGTGTGTGTGTGTGTGTGTGTGTGTGTGTGTGTGTGTGACATTGAGCCAGTGCTGCTCTACTGAGGATTCTCAGCACTGAAGCTTCATGGCATCAGTGTAAAGTACACAGCCCCTCACACGTTCTAGCCGTCAAAGCGTGTCCATGAAAATGAACACATTTGCAAACACGCAGAAGTGGGAGGGTGAGTGCAAGTGAGCAAAAAAAAGGAGAACATCTTGTTTTTCCCGTGTAATCAGTGGCTCTGCAAACACACACAAGGCCGCTTGTTATCAGAAGCTTTCCCACGCTGCTGTGGTACAAAGCTCCACACCAGGATGGGAGGATGAAGCAAGGGAGGAATGGACGGAAGTACAGAGGGATGGTGGGTCAGCCTTCAGCAGCTTAGACTCACTGCGGGGATAAACACATCCCTCAGCGGGGGTTTGTATTTAGGCTAAAGAGTTCAAAACAGACTACCAGGCAGGCAGAGCGATAAACAGGCATCCAAAACCAGTGCACATATCACACACTTTAACTGAGGAGATTGCACATTCCTCCTCCACAACTCTCCTCCCACATCACTCTTACATCAACTCCTCTATTCTAGAACATCTCCCTCTTTCTCTGTCGCTCTCTTGCCTCTATCTCCCCTCGCCTGCCGCTCAGCCCCGAGCTCTTACGTAAGAGTCCCATTTGCATAACAGGCTGTTTTCTCTGGCTCCGGCAGTGGCACATGAGACACACTAGATAATATGTTAACAACTCGGGCTGTTGGTAAACAACAACCTCCATCACAACACTACACGTTCACACTATATACCGCGCAGGTCTAGTCGGTGACAGAGATTCAGTGTGTCTGGATCTCTTGATGCCAGCTGGCACCGGGCCAGAGAGGGCTGAAACAGCTGTCATTTACAGAGTGCACGGATATGGCTTCAGCAAAGATAGACTTCATTCAGGAGGAGGCTGACCTGCCTGCTGTGTGGAACCTACACAATAATAGGTATTGCACCGCGAGATGACTGTTCAAATCAAGCAGCCTAGCATTATCCTCTTCAGGGTTAGGGAGAGAGAGGAAGAGAGAGAAAGTGAGTGATGGGAGGGTATGTGGTGGGGACATGAAATGCCCAACATGCACTCTGCTGTTACCGACACGGTTAAGTCTTTGCTTAGGCCTCTTCAAACATAAGCTATACAAACATGGCACACATTTTCAGGAATATATGCAAACACACACACACACTCTCATAATGAGTGTGTCACCCTTAGGAGAATTAAGAGGAAAAGAAAGGACCTTTAACGTCAATAAATGCTTCAGTGTGAGCTGTCAGATATATCAGATTAGAGAATGGTGTCGTAGGTGCATGTCACACATTATCTAATATAAGTTAAACAAACAGGTTAACAGAACAGACAATCTAAGTATAAATATATAAATATATGTGTAAATATACACACAGGATGTAATAAAAAAAGAATAACAATTAAGATAAAAAGAGCAGATTAAGTACAGTGGCATGTAGAGCCAGAGGTGGGTGTGGAGAGAGTCAGGGTGGTTTCCGGGCCTTGTTAATAAGGCTAGTGGCGGAGGGGAAAAAGCTGTCCTTGTGACGTGAGGTTTTGGTCCTGATGGACCTCAGCCTCATGCCAGAGGGGAATGGCTCAAAGAGTTTGTGTCCGGGGTGGGAGGGGTACCTCATTATATATCAATTCATTAAATCAAGAATGGCCTTAATCATGTCCGTTACTAAGGAATGACTGCTCTCTCTCTCTCTCTCTCTCTCTCTCTCTCTCTCTCTCTCTCTCTCTCTCTCTCTCTCTCTCTCTCTCTCTCTCTCTCTCTCTCTCTCTCTCTCTCTCTCTCTGATGCACACACATACACTTCAAAGAGACAACAACAAATGATCAAGGGAATTGAATTGGGCCCAAATGATCACTCAGTTGATATTTCTCATTTACTTGTGTGGAAAAAGCGGTTAAAGTCAAGACTTTCATGTTAATAAATCTGGCATCAAATGCCTTAAATACATCTTGATATGATTTGAGTGGGATAAAGTGGACTTTATCTCAAAACTAAAGCTCAGTGTGGCATATCCAGAAACAGTCCAGAAACTCAAGAACTGCTCTCTCTTTAACTTCTTACATAAAAGGTGGATATTGTTATATTCCCTTAATTGCCATCCAGTAATTGTTTTCTACATTGTGCTAAGTGTATTGAGAAATCACCACAGACAAATTCTACTGGAATTTACTCATGCGACTATATATCAGATTTGTTAAAAGTAGAACTATTCTGAATGAAAAATGGCTCCACACAGCTGAAAACAAAGTGTGCTATGCAATCCTCAAATGAGCCTGATGTGAACACAATGGTTTTTTTAATGATAGGTATTATAAATCATACAGAAGTGTTTTCCACAATCTATTGGCCCATATCATCTACTCTGTTGTTACTTACAAGTATCTATTCAAGACAGTTTATAGAATAGAGATTCTAAATATAAGCATAAAAGAGCTAAACAGGTTGTAGGCCTATATGGTGGCACTGTTTTAGCAAAAGCTTTTTATTATTATTATTTCACTATCTGTTATGGATCTACTTCAATGCATATGCCTATAAAAGACACTGAACCATCTTAAAAACAGGCGCCCGCAATTCACTGTGACCTTGACCCCCAATGTCACCCTACCCTCCTGATTACAGTCGCTATAAGAATATATGTAAACACCACTGCGAGCTGTTTGTTGTGTAATTATCACAAATAGTCTCGAAATCAGAATATTCACATTTAGTTGAGTTCAGCCGTTGCTAAATTGATTTCCATCGTAAAAGGTAAGCACAGAAAGCAGTGGTACAGTGTCGAGAGATCTTAATATTAATAGTATCACACCGGAAAATAAACTTTTTAGAATTTAATGGAGAACCCTGCTATTCCAATCAGTCCTGTACACCTGTTCCTACAGTAAGGTACAAGTCGTTTGAGGTAATGGACAATAGCCTTCTATAAAACCTCAAGCAGGCACACAACACACCGGAGATGCCTGTGCGCACTAGCCACAGTCACCACACCTACACAGAAGAAACATAAGTCAAAATCATTGAAGAAAATAAACAAAATGCTGGAATCAAAATGATATGCACGACTGAGAGCCTCTAAAGCTGCCGTAATCATCAGCATCAAACTGCTCGGTGCGTAAAACGCTGCCAGTGTCTCCGTGACTCATCCAAGTGCTGCAAGTCAAAAACAACAGCGGGGTTGGTTACTTCATGTTGAGGTGTGTCTGCCTAGCGGGCTCTTTTTTTATGTCACTGCGCAGGTCGTGTCCCAAGCACACATTTAAGAAAAGGATTCCCCTCATTCCTGAATATTAACATCCAAGAGATCCCGAATGTTACAGGACAATCTCTCTCTCTCTCTCTCTCTCTCTCTCTCTCTCTCTCTCTCTCTCTCTCTCTCTCTCACATCACGCACGTTTGCATACGCACATACACTCAACGCACGTACACACGCGCACAGACGTACAAATAGGCCACTTGAGAATGAGAAAGCCACTCAGAGAAAGCTCCCGCATCTTCCTGCCAGGACCCGCGTGTGACCGCGCGTTCTGCCCCGCTGTTGGCCTGTAACATGCACGCGTACTAAACACATAAAGCACACACACAAAACACGCGCACACCACTCGTCCCAGTCTCACCTTTCAGAAGAATCCCATAAATAGTGTAGAGGGTGAAAATCAAATGACTCTTGAGATTCATCCTGCCTTCTGTCTTGCTCTTGCCTTCCGCGCTAACTTCTCCTCACCGTCTCTCCCCACTGGACCTCGAACCGGACCGGACGACTTTGTCAGCTATCCAGGTAGACTTGGGAGTGCTTCTTTTGTGCGTCTTAGGGAAAAGGGGGTTGACACAACCGACTTCACGATCCGTAGACTGTTAATTTTTGAAAACGTAAATGTTCTCGCTCCTCAAAAAAACAATTTCAGGGATGCACCAGCGTGAAGGTACAGGCTCAGTGTACGGGACCCTGAAACACAGCAGTAGACCTCAGGGACTGAGAGCAGTCGTCCTCCGGTAACAGAGTAGATGCTGCCGTTGCTGCACTACCGTCTGGCCCGCTCTTGGTCTGCTGTGGCGCACAATCCACAGCGCAGGGAGCACGAGTGGATTGTTTGAGTCCCGCCCACACAAGCTTTGACGGACATGAAAGGTGAACCAATCACGAAGACCCGGGGCTAAGTGATAGGGGAGGGGAAGGCAGGGGGAGGGGGGGTAAGCGTGTGAGACACACTGCAAAAAATATCAATTTCAGCTAGCTTTTAAGACCCACTGAGTACTAAATAAATAAATACAAGAGTCTCAACAGAAAACGGCCATTTGAATGAGTTAACAAACCTTTTTCCATTAAAAAAAAAAAAAAGTAAAAGCTTGCTCAATATAATGACATAAATATTTATAAAGTCTTTTAACTAACTAACATTTTTTGGGGGGGGAATGCTTATTTATTCATGTTTTATATTTGCACCTTTTTAACTTTTCAACAATTTCCCCCAGGATAAATAAATTAGGCTAACTTATATCTTATGTTTCCCCTCAGTGGCAGAAGTGAATTTATTCTGTTTTTTATTTATTTGTTTGCACAACACAAAACAAATAACGCACTGAGAAACATAAAAGACACATCTTCACATAGACACTACAAACTTGTTGTGTCATACATAGACACAAAAAATACTTTCATTATAAATAACAGAGTTTGGATTATGAAGGTGAAACCTCTGCAGCAGCAAGAGGTGCAGCAAAGATGAACGAGTTGTAGAAGGTCTTATGTGGAACCTGCTGTAAGCCACTGCAAAACTTTGAAAATGCTTCAGCTATTTAACTGTGATTATAGTGCGTGAACAATATGATGTGAAATCGTATGATGTGAATCGCTTCCAGGAACTCAAATGTCTTAAACGGACCATATTATTGTCAGCCACATCAGGGTACAACCTGAGAGACAAGCAAATCATTTTTTGCAGTGTACAAGTAGAATGGGCTCAACATTCAAAACACAGAAAGAGAGAGAGCATGCAAACATGCTTCTGGGAGTGAGCTGTCCTTCCACATGAACTGGGTAACTTATATGTGTCATTGCTTGCTGCTCTGTTGATAGTGATGATCCAGGTTAGAGGGCTGTGAAGTATTAAGGTTGACAACTGCCTGAGCTTTGAAGATTGTCTTGCGGAGGACAATCAGAGGGGTGGAAAGGTGAGGTAGGATGTGATGGGCCAAGGCGGGGTATTATAGGTGTAGGGGACAGGGGGTGGAAGTGGTCTATAGCCCTTTGGAAAAACCAGTTAAGTAATTTGAGGACTTCTGGTTGTGAGATCAGAGAGAAGAGGCTACAAACTGCTTCTTTGTGATGCTACATGAACATATGAAGAGGAATATGACTATAATGAGCATATATGAGAATATAATCGAATAGCATACAGTAGAATAGCTCACAAAACAGCTTTGAACTATAATTACTGTAGACTATGTATAAATTAATGTCAGGCATCAATAATCTCAGGAAGGACATCAGAAGCTCTCAATCAGAGGTTTTATAAATGAATAATGTGTTGTTTGTAAAATGTTGGCAAAATGTGACTAGTGTGATTTAAAAAAGTTGAAATAGTTATGGATCTATCAAATGCTTTATGTAAATAAATGTATTTGGCAATCACATACTGTATCACATACAGTATGTCTAATCTTTCATGTCATATTTCTGGGGCACGGTCTCTCTCTTAGATTGCATATTTAGCTTGATTATAAAATGGCTTCTAAAAACAGCTCTCAAAATTGCTGTGTGCCATCACTAGAGGCATAGCAAGGAACCACTAGGTCTTTTCTAAAAAAAAAAAAAAGTTTGGATCCAGGAGAGAGGCCAGTCAGTGAACTGATAGAAACAGCACATTCAAGTTTCCGCCTCACCTGGGATTGTCCCGGTTCTCCAGATGGCAGATAGACCTGTCTCTCTCTTTCTGTCACACACACATGTACACACACACACAGCCACTGAGGCGCACCCTCCTCTCATAGTTTCAAGTAACCACCACCTGCTCCTGGCTGAGACCATTGTTCACTGGTCCACCTAATGTAGGCTGACACACGTTGCCAAGCTGAGGGCCGAGCACTTTGGCTTGGATGGAACAGGGCGGGGCACGACATAAATCACCTCAGCTTTTATATTGAAATTTTCTTTCATCCGTGTGTGTGTGTGTGTGTGTGGGGGGGGGGTTCAATTGAATGACCTACTTCGTCAATTCTCTACAAAGCCATTCACAATAACAAATGTGAAATAGATGGATAAATAATAATTAGACTAAAGATTAAAACAAATACAAGTGTGTGCAGTTCGGCATTGCATGTCTGTCAACACACACATCATGTAATCAGTATGCATGCTGAAACTGGAGAATTAGGTACACTCAGTCCAGACAGAGAAAAAAAAAACACATTGATAAGGTGGCAGAGGAAGGAAATGGTATGTAGCTAATACAACACACAGAAAGCCTTCACAGCCTGGTGCTGTCCAGAATGGGTGTGTAACTTCAGTATGACATAGGCAGCTTCTCTTGCAGACACCTGGGTGTTTTTCACCCACTGTGTCTGCAGTATAAGTGACCTTTCCTTTAAATTTTGGCAACCATGAAGTGCCACGGAGACCAGAGCCATTGCACGCTGAAACACACCACAAGGGGAGACTGTCCGCCAAATACAGTCAAGTCCAAAGCTCAGCAGCAGTGTTGAGATTAGAGTGGCACACCAATTGTTTCAGTACCACTCACTCGGAAAGGGTTTCTAGACCAAACTCTGAATACAAAGATGGTAGGGACTGCCCTCTTGTTAATGAGAATGGCAGCATTCCACTTCCATTGAGAAGTATAAAAGACTGTGCAGACGCACCTTCTGGATAACATTTATTCACACACTTAGACTCTAAAAAATGTATATGTCTGTATATGTTTCTGTCAGTGTCACTGTTTGATTTGTAGTATATACGAGGCATTGAGACAAAAAAGTCAAGCATGTGTTAGTTGTGTTGCTTGGTAACTATAGGTCAAGTTCATTTCCGGGCATATTCAGGAACAGAACGTTTACTGTTAGTTGCTCCAAAGCTTTGTGCTATTTGGCAGCAGGTTTTAAAAGACCATACTGGTGTTTTTTATATCTTTTAGCCCATTAACTAGGAATTGTGAATACTTACCTTTTGTTGTCCTCTGTATTAACTCAGTTTGTGCTCCTTTCTGACTGTTGAGGAAAAAAATCTATTGCTCTAAGGGGGAAAGCAGTAAGTAACTCTAATAATAACTAAAACCACCGCTCACATAATCACAATCCTACATGCACTACACCACTATACTCTCCCACATTAGGGATTTGCCATATTATATTGTTTCCAATAATACCAGTGTCATTTTTAATATCATGATATAATATGAAAAAAACATACCGTGATAATGGCAATATTCCAACTTGTTGATGTATTGCCTTTTAATTTGGCAACTGTTTAGATGTGCACTTTGTTGTACTATTTATATTTTAAATAGAATCTGAATTGCAATTTGAGTTACTGTTGTTTAGAAACTAAATGGCTGAGAGGTAACTTTTTTTAAAGATTTTACCCTAGTTTTCTACAGTCTTGGTCTATGGTTTTTACTGAACAATTAAAGGCAAACTGTCAACATTTATGCTGACATATAAAACTATAACACTTATTTTGTTGTAACTGTATGTTCTTGAAATTAATAAGAAAATAATGCTCAGTATTTTGTCTTAAAATCAGTAATATCATTATTGCAGATACACCCTGAAATAATGTGATATTATTTTAGGACTATATGGATCACCCCTATCCCACAGCCACTCTGTATAGCCTCAGACATGCACAATTATACTCTCTTATGACTCAAACACTACTATTCTATCTAACACACCACTATAGTCATACTTATATAACACTCTCCAGTGAAACCTAGCTAGAATAACAGCGTATGTGATTGAGAATTGTGTCAAACACAATAATGGTTTATGAAATAGAAAATGACAGCAAGTTTGACTGAAATTTATATATTATGAAAATAATATTACAATTTTATTCCATCATTGGCTGACAGCCTCAAACATTAGGCTTTTTTATTTGATACAGAAATCCTTCAGGTTTTCTTATATACACCAATTTAGCACATGCACATTAGAATTCTTCTCTGGCTAAACTGGCTGTCTCCCTGCACACGTGAAATGGCTTCTAAATAATCTTGATACAACTCAACAGCACTTTTAATGATTTTTGGAACTAATGGCTCAGATTTGATAATGCCGAGAATAATTTTAATAAGCGTTTGTAAAGTCTAGCTATTTCAACTGTGGCCACTACACCCAAATCACCACACTGCTGGCATAGGCTTTGATTAAAAGATAGCTGAGAGCCAATCAGCAGCTGAGAATTTAAACTGCTTGTGTTCTATTATATGGCCTTTCTTTAATTAAACATTAATTCTTTCACACATACAGTACATTTTTACTGTTTCTCATGCTTACTACTATTCTCCCTCATATTGAATCATCATTTTTTTCATTTATTTTCATTCACTCTCACAAACACACACACACACACACACACACACACACACACACACACACACACACACACACACACACACACACACACACACACACACACACAAAATTACCTTTTCTAAAAAATCATTATTTTTCATACCCATCCACTGTTCTGTCTCACATACAACTCTGTACACTGTATTTTTGTCTGAATTACAAAGGAAACCCACCTAAAACTAATGGAAAATATCATATAGATTTATAAATTTGAACTTCAAAAGGTCAGAATCCTCTTCCTGTATGTTTTGTTGCCTGTGAAATGTCACATTATGTCTTGCTGGTAGTTTAACACAGCTTGTGTGCCAGAGTAATTTCAGAGACAACACCTGTACCAGCACCAGTTTTCTTTTTCTTTCTTTTTTTTTTTTTTTTTTACACTACTAACTGGATTGCAGAGAGGTGTGAAAGAGGTTGTTTGAATTGTGCTTGCTGACTTGATGAGTGATAACAAATGTAAACATAACATACCAGATTCTGCTAAATATAGGACTATTGTTACAAACTTACAATGTAAAATGTTACCAAGCTGTCCTAAGTTAAAACTAAAAACACTGTTTCACTCTGCTCTTTCATCTGATTATTACTAAACTTCTAAAACTGGTTAGACCTAAAACACCATCTTTGTTCCTTTATGGTTAGCATAGGAAGACTGAGTTCCATTTGTCTACACAGAATTAGCAATGAAGGGCAAATCCTGACATGTCTATTGGAAAAATATTGGAGTCTACCCTGGCCTGTATTCTTGTGTTATTTTTCTGCCAGCCTGTATGTCTGTCTATGTGCTTGGACACAATACACCATTTGATTCAGTCAGGTCCAGCACTGATCTGAAGGGAAGCAGCCAGAGCTGAATACACCAACTGTTTCCTGGCAGTCAGGGATAAATTATTAGCCAGTCCATTTAAGTTACATTTCCATGTTTGATTGCCATATTCAGCTAAGCAGTTCCAGTGATCCAAAATCAGTGGGAGTAAAGCTAAGATCAAGTGCTAAAAAGATGGCAGAAAAAACTGATTAAGGTCGCTAAAAGTAGAAATTCTGAATGTAATATGATGAATAGTTATGGGTATTTCTAATAAATGAATAGAAATAGCTCATTGGTGCATTATCTATGAAGAAAAAAAAGAGAAGACAAAGTAAATACAGGCAGGATTTATGACTATTTAGTCTCTTTCAAACATTATAATTAAAGAAAAAAAAAGATATGTAGATATGCCAACCCTTGCTGGCCTAAAATGACAGCACATTATGGATTACTAATGAAGCCATCTTAAGACTTTGTTTACATTTGTAATACATAAAAAAATAGAGCATACATTTGTGAAATATCAAATAATTTAAAGATACTTGTAATACATTATAAGTACAGTTATAAATATTTAAAAATGTTGCTCTTTGAAGCCTATGTTTTACAGAGAGCAACAACCAACCACACACACACACACACACACACACACACACACACACACACACACACACCAAGGTTATAATCGTTAACAAAAGTGAACGAAATATTGAAAACTAGGTGGGAAAAAACATTGTCGTTAACTGAAATAAAAATAAAAACGGATACTGATACTGGGATGTCTACACAACTGTGTGAGTCGATTGACTTCAAAAAGTTCGCCACTTGAACCAAAGTTCAAAACACCTGTTTATGCATGTCTTCTTTAGTCTATTGGCTTTAGGTTTTTTCCTGTCACATGTTACTTACATATTTTGCACTTACTGCAGCATCTTGTGTAGACTATTTACATATTTGTGCTATACATATGTACATTTTATGTAACTTACTGGTGTTATTGTTGAATACATACCTACATATTTCTAAAATTGTATGTTTTTGTTATTATTACACAATAATTTTTCTGACCTTTTTGAATCTTGCCCCTGACAGATAACCCATATTACAAAAAAATACTAAAACTAACACTAAAACTATTTTTCATAAAATAAAACATAAACTAGCAAACCCGCTTTAAAAACTAATTATAACTAAGCTGAATTTGAACACAAAAAGTCAAAACAAAATAAAAATTAAACTATAATAACCTTGACACACGCACACGCACGCACGCACGCACGCACACACACACACACACACACACACAAACACACACACACACACACGGAGTAACATGCTCCATCATTTGTCATTTATTTGTAATATGAGTGTGACTGTCAACAGCTGAGGTATCTAGTTGGGCCAGAGACCTCTCACTCATGCAGAACCACACAAATGCTATGTGCACGCAAACATGCACACAAGTACTATACACACATGAACATACACCGAGCCCAAGTGTAGACTGAAACCCAATAGACCAGAACTTGCAGATTTTGGGATGATTCAGTAGAAAAGTGGGCCTTCAACACACACACACACACACACACACACACACACACACACACACACACACACACACACACACACACACACACACACACACACACACACACACACACACATACACACATTCTCTCTCGCTCACTAGCTCTAGCCTCTAGGTAAGGGAAGGCTCACAAAATTGAGTTCACGGTGGTCGCTTTGCAATGTTGAGCAGAGGGTGTGCTATCAGGCCAAATTGTTCCGGTTCCTCTTGGCTCCCCTCAATTCCGTTTGAGTGTTCAGAGGTGGAACGACGGCACAGTGATCTGGCGGCACAGACATTTAGAAAGGAGGAAGGGAAAAATAAAAGGCCAAAGGTGAGAACTTATCAGCTCCTCACATAAAAGAAGCTGAAACATGGGCAAAGGAAAATGTAGCAGATCTTTCTTCTTAAAGACAATGAATCAGAATTAGTTTTATTTGACAAGTACACTTGTTCCACATCCTTTTCAAGACAATGTTTATAAAAAAAGAAACTATACTTGAACAGCACTTTTATTAACAATGTTATGAAGTGTTTTACTTAAAAAACAACAGTAAAACAGAGAAATAACGAAAAGTATGAACATTGTATGTTATGATGTGTCTTCAGTCTAAAACTTTAAAGTGTAATCTGGAAACCAAACTTACATGTGGATGCATACTCTCATACACCTATGTGACTAATTAGCAGATACCATTTTCCAAACCTCACTCTCAGCACTTTTCTACCATTTTCTTGTTTTAATTCATTTGATCTTACGGCTACAGAGGTAAGTGTAGGAAAATGGGTAATTTGGCAGCTCATCTATTCCTACTTCATCGCATAGTAAAGGACACAAATTACAGGCACGGTTTGGTTTTTCAGCTTGTGGGGGCACAATCTGCTAAATTCTTGGCTAAATGTACAGTATTGTCTGAATTACCTCTCACTCCCAAATGTCACCTTCATACACTCTGCCAAAAGAAAGTCCAATGTGAAAAGCAATTCAATTTGTAGCTGATACAGATACACAGATGTGTGTGTACGTGTGCGTGAGTTTATGACAGCTAGAGGCTGTGAGGAAACCTGGCTATTACTGATCCAGATGTTTCGCCTCCACTTGTACCTATTTGACTGCATCCCTTGACAGAGAGTACTCAGTCCATGCAGCAATGTTGAAAACAGACAGACCTTTTATACTATTACTTATTCCAAGTTCAATGTCCAGAAAATACTGGACGTCTTGCTTGAAATGTATGTTCACATCTTGTCTATCTTTTTGTGCATTAATAATTGATTGTCAGATAGTCTAGCTAGCTGTTTCAATTTACCATGCTGAGATCTGAGGAGCAGTCAACCATAGTCCTCATAAATCCACCGACGGAAGTGGAACGTCGAGGATATAGACTATTCTGACAGTGACTGTTTTTGATTCCATTTTTACCACGATAATTTAAGCTTCTTGACTTTGCTCTCAAATATGGATACATTCTGAAACATGCACTCTACCATTGTAGTGTTAATGGGGAGAATAAGAGCTTTAAAAACACAAACATGGCCAAATTACTAAAGCCACATTTCTATTACCTGCAACTTCCTCAGTGATCCCTTACATTGAGTCACCTGGCATTACTTATTGGTAAAGGCTGTGAGTGATGCATTTCAGCTTTTGATAACTGAACTGAATAGTAATTACCACTGATTGTCACACTAGAGACCATCTTGTGATGGGATCACTCCAGCCACTGTGCGTAAAGTAAGTAAGTACAGTTAATTTATATAGCACTTATTACAGACAGAGTCACAAAGTGCTTCACAGGCCAAATAAATAAATACATTAAAGCCCATCGATACCCAATAAAAATCACAATAAATCACACAAGCAAGGAACATAAAAATACATAGTTACACTGTCAACATTGTGGCTAATCGAACGCCTGAATAAAAATATGCGTCTTTAGCTGCTTTTACAAAATAGCAACAGAGGCCACCGCTCTTAAATCATGAAGCGAAACGTTCCAGAGTCTAGGAAGTAAGTAGGGGGGCAGCTTTCCTACATCCTACCCCTCTACTTCCTGTGTCCTTACATAGACCTCACCCATTTTTGAATTTGGCCTTTATTTTGATTTCTAGTCTGTCTAGCTGTTGCTTCAATTTAGATATAATTGAGTGAACTATCTGTGATAAATAAGTCTGGCTCAACAGATGTACATTGCTGGGACAAAGCCTGGAAGGTGAGGGACATCCGGCACGTGAAAAACGCACCAGATGTCCCTCCCCTTTTGCTATATTTGCTATCTATTTTGCAAGGGCAGAGTTGCTGTATGGTTGTGATTGGTTTTAAGAAATACAAAGAGCATTTTTTTCGCCTATCCCAGAATAGATAAGCGGTGTAGCAAGACCATACTCCAGTGCTAACACAGCACAGTAGAGAGATCTGGCAATGCAAGATTCATCAAATAACAAACTTGTGTGTAGATGTCACAATGATAAAAAAGACACCAACTGATACAGTATATCAAGTCACCATATCTGTATGTACCAGCTGTAAGACAGCCGCATGTGACATGGGCTGGTTTGCTAGTTAATGCTTTGACTTTGATTCAGAAATGAAAGAAATCAAACTAAAGTTTTAAAAGTAGATAATTTGTTCAAATGTAAGTTCTTGATGTCAACAGGAATAATGAACGGCAACAATTCAAGGGGGTAAAAAAAGTATTCTGTCATGTTTTATAAAGTAAGCAAGTGTTTGTCAGTGAGTAGGAAAACAAAGTGACACATTTGGCCTCCAGTTTGATGTCATGCTCATTAAAAAGAGAGAAAAACAATGTGGTGGAGCTTGGCATCCAACGGGGGACGGGGGAGTCTAGCGCTGGAGCCATGAGATATAAATGTTGGTATGGGCATGAATGTTAAAGAAAAAAGCACTTAAAAAAAAAAAATAATGCATCAGTTTAACAAAAGCAGAACACATTCACTTGGGGTGAAATGCAAATTAAGCGAATACTGCAATTAGACAATAAGTAGGATTATTTCCTTTTGGCATCAATACAAATGTGCATAATTATCAAATTGTAGCTGAGAAAGCATTTTTAGGTCACCAGAAACTCCACTCAAAAAGCAAAAGAGAGATTAGGGATTAAGAGAGAATTCCTACTGGCCAATTACAGTATATGTCAAATATGATCAGTTGACACTGAGTATAAAATATGTGCTCATGTTTTTTTATATCTGGCCGTTCAACCCATTTTATTGTGGCTTCAAGAAATGTGCTGTCATCAGTTGGAAAGTGATCATTTGTTTCAATGGAATCATGGTTCATTCATCTTTGGATCAATCAGGATTTGGGCTACTGAAGGCTAACAGATTCCCCTCACAGCCCTCCTGTGTTGTGTTTCTCCACCAACCAGTACAGCTGGTAATGCCAACGGACCTTTTGCAAGACACTATTTTTTAAATCACCCTTCCTTCTGCTTGCTAATTAATTAAGAATGTTCTGTTGCTATTGATTAGGATTTTAGCACCAAGTGATTGCTTAGTAAAAATCATCCTTTCAGCCATTTAGAACCAAATATTACCCTTCTACAAGGCTGCATTTGCATGCCACATTGTTCCCAGTGCAGTTTGTGGAGCCAGATCATTAATAAACACATTACATATTGTGTCACTGCTTGTTTAGTGATAAACTCCCATTACTACAGCATTTGTAAAATGTAATGATGCATGTATATTACAGTCAATTAATTGCATAATTAATCGCTTGATTAATTACATTCAAACCTAATCCCATACAATCCTTCTGTCTGCTGCATTTTTTCAGGATTTTCCTTCTGTCTTTTCCATAATAAGGAAAACCATCTCCTAAATAATCTAACTCCTTTTCAAAATCTATCATCAAGGCAAGTTTGAAGCTGGAATTGAATTATCTTATTTATTCTTTTTTGTGATGTTTAATTTTGTCTATGATCTCTTTTACAAACAGTGGTGTCCAGTAAAGAATCTTTTTCATCTTCCTCCTCTACTTCAAGGGAAACTTGCTCTGACTTTGAACCGATTGCTGGAAAAAAAAGGTGACCACTTCAAACTACAGATTTGTCAGTTCCAGCAGATGGTGAAAGGAACTGATGGAAACCTAAAGGCTATCCAAGCTAAGCAAGTTAGCCTCACTGGCTGTGAGTGTTGGTGCCATAAATTCTCATGTGAGCAAGCTAAAGTCAGCAGTTTAGTGTAATGCCAGTACTTAAGGCAACCTCAAGTCAATTCTGCAATCAATCCAACTCAGGATGGTGGGGCTAGAGAAGAGAAACAGAAAATGTTGTACTCAACTCTGTGTGCTGAAGTCACCCAAAAAAGCCAAGGATTTCAGTGAGCAGCACAAGGAAGGTCACTAATGACAATAATAATGTATCAATTCTTTCTTCAATGAGCTCTTTTAGCTTATATTAATAATTTCTGATAATATGTGTTCATACAATATATCCAATAATGAGTATAATACCTGCATAGTACAGTAACTTACAGTATGTCACAACATGACTGTGATGAGTCACATGAGGTAGTGCAGGATCAAATAAAAGGAGATGGCTCTTGAACGGATGTATTTTAGTTAAAGAAAGTTGCTAGTAAGCAGCCAAAGCTGAGCCTTAAGAGCTAGAACTCATCAGGGGGCTGAGGATGCTGGGAGAAGAGAGATAATGGGATTGTGTGTAAATATAGAGTGGGGACAGTTATGGTTGACTGGGTATGGGGACAGGTGAGCTGGCAAGAAAAGGTGTACGAAATAAGAAAAACAAAGCATAGTCAGGGTAACTCACGGGAGCTCCTTTGCCTAAGCTTGCCTGCTGAGACCCAGCACACTGTCAGCACCTTTTTTAGTCACTGTGCCGTCCGCTCACCAATATTGAATTGGGAATTTGCCACAACTAACAGGGAAGAGGGAAAAACACTAATACAGAACAAAAAAACAAACAAAAAAACCCGCCAATCTTTGCAGTTCATGCCTTGTAACAACTTGGTCAGCCACAACACCAAACTCCACACTTTTCTCACTGCATATGGGCACAGCACTTCATAGATTTACACTGCATAATTATTATTATTAGATGTAAATGATCTGCTGCCAATATGATTCCTGGAGATGTAGGGCTGGGTGAGAAAATGCAGATGTAGGCATTTCATTTGACCAAGAGATGAAGCAGATTCAGTAGTTTGATAAGCGTAACTTTTTGTAGTTGTTCAGAATCAGAATCAGAAATACTTTAATAATCCCAGGGGGAAATTATTTTTTAATTTCCCTTTATATGTTATAGTTGGATCAAATAGGTGTCACACTATATCCTGAGAAAAAATCTCTCAAAGTCTCCCTAAAATCTTTTAGAAAAGTGTCTTTTGTCCCTTTAAGTTGTTTTGTTTAAATCCTAATTTAAAAAAATATATAAATATATTATTTTCTTAATGCCTGTTTGTCTCACGTAAAGCACTTTGGATTGTCATGTTGTTAAAATTTACTGTACAAATAAACTTGCCTTACCTTTTGGGGGATTGCTATGATGGGTGAGGGTGGATGAATGGCTTCATGGGGGCTGTAGGCAAAACAAAGGATACTCTAGTGCTGGCCTTAATACAGTATATGCCTGTAGATGCAATTACATTGATGTGTGTGATAGTTATTTTTTTAATTGTGCATTTAAAGTCATTATGATTTAATGAGGTATAGGGTAAAGGACATTTTAGATGTTCTTGTTATCAAAGGCTACAGAAATGAAAAAATGAAACTCTTACAAATCTTGGTCCTATCCCTTCCCTTAACTGTCTTCCATCCCTCTTTTACTCCCTTTACAGTCCGTTTTATGTTTCCTTTTTGAGCTCTGGATACATGTGTTGACATGTACTGTATGTGTGTGTAACAAAGAAAAATATGACATGAATGAGAGTATGTGTCTTAACTTGAATGGGAGAAGGTGAAAGGAAAGGGCAAGAAGTGTTAAACCTCACTCTCTTCTCTCTGGTGGGAAGAAGAAATGAAATTACCTCTTCCTGCAATATCACCAATCTGACTCAGCACCAACTTATTGTTCTTTTCTCTTCATTCCTATTGCTCTCTAGCCGCCTTTTAGTATTATCCTTTACCTCCCATTCCACTGCAGTACAGTGCATGGCCAAGGAATTCAACATAAGGTCCCACATTTATCTGCTATTTTCTACTCCCCCAGACTCTATCTCTTATGTTTTCTCCCCACGTGTTTTGTGCTGTTGATGGGCCACAGAGAAGTCATTAATTCCCAACACAGTGTGAGCGAGAGCTCACACCAGAGGAGAGCAGGACTGAAGCATTCACAGCTCCGCATCCTTCTGATCCCTTAGCCAAAAGAAAAATATCCCCATGGGCCACAGCTCTCGCATGCGTGTGTGTGTGCGTGTGTGTGTGTATGCGTGTGAAAGAGAGAGATAGAGAGGGAGAGGGAAAGAGTGAGAAAGTGATGGCTAACCTGACAGTAATCACAGGTATTGTTCCAAAGTATGCTCCTTTGGGAAAAACTGAAAGCTAGCGCATCACACTTGATAAAAGTGATATCTGGGATTTTTAGATGTCTAAAGGTGTTATAGACCCTGAAAATCCTGAAAAAGCCTGTCCTCATCAGAGACCAACTTTGTTATTGTCTGTGTGATGTGTGATGAGGCACAGCGAAAGGGGGCACAAGGCAGCGCTTTAACCTACTCCTCAAATGATAAAGCTCATGCACCTGTCTGATTATCCGGGCTCAAAAACACCATCAGTCCTATAGGTACTAAAGGACAGGATTTAGAGTAATGGACTCACACACTTTGTGCTGTTAAAAGATGCTGAAACCAGTAACTTCTACATTTAATTTAATGCACCTTTGTCCAACCTCCTTTTTTAATAATTTATTTTTTATTGAGTTTTCTGTAATGACAAAAATGATTTAATAATGTATACTTTATTAATCCCGCAAGGGGAAATTACAATGTTACACACACATGCACTAATGGAGAGATGTCAGAGTGAGGGAGCTGCCCATGGAAAGGAAGCCCGAGCAGTTGGGGATTCAGTGCCTTGCTCAAGAGCACCTTGGCAGTGCCCAGGAGGTGAATTGGCACCTCTCCAGCTACCAGTCCACCACCATACTTTGGTCCGTATGGAGACTTGAACCAACAACCCTCCAGTTCCCAACCCAACTCCGTACTGACTGAGCTACTGCCAGCCAATAAGACATTCACACAAAAAGTAAGAAGACCTACCCCAACAATCATATAGGTATTTACACATATGCATGCATATATGCATACATACCTTTTCATGCATCTACATAAACATATACAAACACATGCACATGCTTACCTGCACACATATATTTACTGTCCTGCTTTCCATAGATTTGTTTATTCCAATATTGCATACTCATTATTAATATGATATATTAAGTCTTAGCTGCCCTATGTTGTATTTTGTTAATTCTCGCTTCAAAAAGTCCACCCAATTTGGTCACATAATGATCAGCCAGTATCTCATTCTGAATTTCCAGATGAAGCAACCTTGATGAACTAAATAATCTATTCATGTTTTTTGTGAAGTTTTCCAGCCCCATAACAAAAACTTGGCTCTGCACCATTATGCTAGTCTGTATCATATCTGAAGCTCTACTGCCCACTGAAATTAGTAGCTCACCTAATATATATCATTGAAAAATCACAAAAACATTTATGGATATTCCACCAATAAATCTGAACTAAAGGGCATTCCAAAATCATATGCATACATGTTCTTTCACATTTTCAGCAATCTTCATTATATCTGTTCATCAGATCCATATAAACATTTGAGATTTGGTCCAATTAAAACAATTTAGTATCTTCCAAAAATAAATCCTGTATAAATCGTTCATCTTTATCTACTAGTTGTATCCGCACAACTCAGTCCAGTCAATGTTTTGTAATTAATATTTTTGCTTTGCTGTTCCGTTGGATAGAAAAGCAAAACATGATAGTACTACTACTTTAATAGGTATTGTATTAAAACACATTGTGATGCTGGCTGTGTCTCTGACACTATCTGTTGTGTCTGAAGTTGCTTTAGAGGAGAGAACTAAAGGTAAATAGTGCCAGCAAGTAGTGTACTCTCCACAAAAAGAACAGCAAAGACAAAAACAAACACAAACACACAATCACTTTCATCACTATGTTGTAAAATCCCACACTGACTCCATTAATTTTCTAACCTTCACTCTAACCTCATTCAAACTGGACATTTATGTTAAAATAACACGTAAAGTTGAGGTCAATGATAAACTTCACCTTAATATTTGAGTATACTTAAAAAGTATAATCAGGACTGCTTCTGATACTGATGATGGCTGTTGGATGGATACATTCTGAGCAAATCTCAAGCACATTTTGGCCCACTTGTGCTGATTTCTAGGGGTCTGTGATTGACGGATTCCCCAGTTTTTGTCACTCTAGTACTCTGCTATCTTCTTATCTTTATTGTTTTAGCTTCATGGTTTATTGGATGTATTTCAACATTCAAGGGAGCTGAAGCCCAACCCAGCAAGCAAGAATAACTGGTTGTAGGCAGCACGACCCCTTCTTTCTGATCATAAAAGTCTAAGAATGATCACCTGTCATCAAGTTATTCACCTGGCCAGGCCATACACCGCATCCATTCAGCTGAGTTACCTCACATTGCAATGTTCGGATCTGAGGTCATTATTTGTGTAATAAACCTTGCTCCACTGGATCCCCAGTGGCACTGTTTTTTAAAGAACTTAAACACAAAGAAAAAACAAATTCCAAGAGCTGCATTTATGACAAAATATAGAGGCAACAGCTTTGAACTTTTGGGGTGCTGCAGGGGTGTAATGACAGTTCTTGCTCATGTTTAAACATGCCAAGCACTTGCCTGGGCTGCCCTTTGGATCATTTATAGATCTGATAATAATAAAATACATGACTTCATTTTTTGACAACTTTAAGCTCACTATTTGTGACTTTGTGTACTTATTTTGAAATGTCCATGCCTACATTTCTCTGTGGTTGTTAACTTACCTTTCAATCAGAGCAGCAGTTTTTCAGTGTTTATCTTTGTGTTGCTGCTGCTTCTTTATAGTTGGCTTTGTGTTCGTACCAACATCATTACAATATATTACAAAGCAAATTCAAGTAATTTAAGCAGCATTATGGACTCTCAAAAATGTATGTGCTTTTTTAAATTAGTTGTAAATAAATGTAATTGCAAGGAGACAGGTTTGTCTTCTTTCATTTTTTGTGATAGGAGTTCAAATCCTATCTGCTAAAAGTTTAAACAACAGTTAAAGTAGCTTTTTCCTAATTACCTTGACAATGACCTTTCCATTTGGGGCATATGGGATTAAGTCAAGAGTATTTTCAACAAAGACTGCAAGATTTGAAAATATTTTGCGAAAATATTTTGTGAAAACATTGATATTGACACATATTTTCTATGCAACCCAGGTTGGTTACAACAAAGGAGCCTGTATCCAATGTGGATTACATAAACAATTCAGGAGGCTGACAGTATTGTGTGTAACCATTAGACCTGATCCAACTAGTATGTGGTATAGTGTTTTTTTGTGTGCATATGATTGCTGTCTAAACACGAGATGCACTTTATATGTTTCACCAAATTCATGAAAAGAAACAACTGGTGCAACAATGGTGCCTACATGCAGCAGCTCATCCTCCATTGCTTTTTCTGCTTCCCGCCAGTACCACTAAGTGCTTACAGACGGGTGAATTCATTGTTTCTCTCAGTTGCATGTTATAATATTGTTCATGTGACATTTCGGTCACACACAACACAGCTTGTATTGTTTTTCAGTTCAGACCACAAACATCAGTATGGGGTTTAGCTGTCGGATAAAGATCCAAACTCAACTCTTGGCCCAGTGAAGCCCATTCAAGGCTCATTGGATACAATGAAAAAATGCATATGATTTGGTTTATCTTTGTTGCTACACATTTTAAATTTTTCATTGTTTTTTATAGGACAATGAGAAGTTTTAGAAAGGTTCGGGGATTGGTTAAGATGGCTGTTGCAAAACATTGTTTTCTGTCTCTCCTGTCAGATCTGGCATTAATGTTTTTGTGAAACCTCTGTGATGTTGCACACCATTACGGCTGATCAGCAGACTACTACACACTTTTAAGGCTGCAACCTTTGACATACAAGTAATCTCCTTGCCGGATCCTTCAATTTTACTGTCTCATCAAATCGCTTCTATTATTATTTTTTAAGACGGGGTGTCTGTGAGCATGTCGAGACCCAAATATACAATAAACCTTGGGTTTACGATGGAGGTCCAGATGATGATGGGCTTGAAGGGTTTCTGGGTGCTGACAAACTTTCTGGTTATCAGGCTCACTGAGTTTACAGGCCCTCCCTGTACTATTACCACACACACACACACACACACACACACACACACACACACACACACACACACACACGCAGAGGGGGAAAAATCCAAAGTTAGTTTAGTGAGGACCAGCTGCTGCTTTAACACAGCACGAGAATGAAATAGACTTTTCTGGTAGCTTTGCAGCAGAGCACATAAAAAAGCTTTGGAAAAGATTAAGTGATTTCCAAACTTTGCCAAAAAACACAATTCAGAGCTTTGGAGAGAGGACAAATACTTCAATAAGATGTTGAGAAATTGATGTGGATAAATAATCTGATATTAAGATCATTGTGGTCAGCCACAGCATCACGTTCTTTTATTCCTCAGTCATTAGCCTTTCTTTGGAGTGTCGTTATTAGTGAGGTTTGTGATGTTTGACCCAGCAGGCAAAGGCAAATCAAGCCATGGGTCATTGTGAATCAGCATGAAATTAGAGGTTGCTGAACCTTCACTCCTCTTTGGGGAAGTCTTTCATAGCTAAATGCCTCTGATTCTAAATCTAGCCTCTCATTTTACAAAAAAAACAAACTGATGTCTTGTTTTGCTCATTTCCCTCCAAGTGCCTAACAGTAATTGCAAAGAAACGTGTGGCCTATTAATATCCTTGCATACTGCAAGCAGGTGGTATACCACCTAGTTTTGAAATGTTATTTTCCTCACTCAAATCTGGTGTCTTGATCACAGTAGGCTTGGCCTATCACTTCTTTTGTAATTCATCTTAATTATGACAGGTTAAGGTCGATTAAAAAACAGCAACTATTGTAATTACACTATATTGTAGCAGACTAGGGAATGACAGGGCTTCATAGAGGCATAGAGGTTTTGAATGCTATGTATTTCAAAGGACTTGTAGCAGTCCAACAGAGCAGGGCTGGAGTGAGGCTGTGCTATTATTTTGTTGCAGGGCGCGAGGCAAGAAAGAAATTTAAAATAGCTCATATTTGAGTAGACGCAGTGTGGACCACCTGTTTAACTGCCCATTGACTGTCAAGGGGTCTAGGAAAACCAATCAGTATTCCAGTCTTTTTCATTGCAGGCACTCACAACTCTTCTCAGTCAATGCAACCCTACAGTATAACAGTAATGTTAATGAACATAGTAGCGTTAGTGTTGTCAAGCAGCTAAGTCTGTGAGTCATTTCAGCTATGGATTGTGGTTGTTTGAGCTTGAGAACCTGTGGTTGAAAGATAGTTTAGGGGATGGGATGTTGACTCTGTTGGTAAGAGAGATATATTGTATACAATAGTCTGAAGAAGAGGCAGTAAGTGCAAACTTTTTCTCGTAGCATAGGCTGCCCACAGCAACCTATAGTGTACAATCAAATTAAGATTTTATTATACAGTAATATCCAAATGTCTTATCAGCTCACTGATGACATTTAGAATCTCAACTGTGAACTGAATTGAGTTTTCATAACATCACCAGTGAGCGAGGAGGAAAATGTGGCATTTGCTTTTACAGAATCGCTGAAGTATATGCATCTTTGAGTAAAGAGATAATCTTTTCCCACTACCACGGCAGCTATTATCCAAAACAAATTCTGTTTTTGGTTTAAAGTGATTTTCTGGATGCAGAGGCAATGGTAGAATATTTTCAACTTATCAAATTATTTACGGTATGGGAAAAATCAGTGCTTCACAGGAGTGAAGTACCAAATTTAAAGTCAGATATTGGATGGCTCTGCAAAACCCTGAATTCTTGCTTTCTACAATATCTGGGCATGGCAACTATGGTATGGTATTATAAAGATATTGTTTATGGCAAAAAAAAATCATGGTTGAGGATTATGATTAGGCAACATTAACACTTGATTAAAATTAGGGTATGGTTAGGGGTAGGGGGTTAGAGTAGGGATTTCCAGCACAACTTAATTTGCTTCCGAGGTCCATGGAGAACCATAAAAACTCCAGCAGGAAGAACAACATTATTGTGAGACCAATGCATTTCTGCCTGTGGTGTTCATCAGGGCATTGTCTGTGTTAGGCAACTAAAACACTTGGTTAAGGTTAGGCAGAAAAATATATTACATGTGATTAAAAAACCTTTAATTGCAGATCTGGTGCCACTCTAGCATTAATGTTGAACCCACTACAGTATATGCCCATCCACAATCCCAGCCTTAACACCTTTACTTTCCACCACTGTACATATAGAGCACACTTTTTCCCTTATTGGCACTAAATGGTGGCATTGGACATACAATGTGAGGTGTGGAACTTGTCCAATGTGGACACAGCTCACAAGGATACTGGGCTGGGAGGAACCTATCACCTAGGTTATCCCGTGTCAGGGATAGGCATAAGACAACAACTGCATTTGTCGATCGATGCATGCAGAGGTAAGGCATACCAAATGGTAGGTTTACTAAACATGTTCCAGTTAAAAATGAAATATCTTTAAATTGCCACTTGACATTATTACATTGGCTAACTTTATTAGTGTAGAACCAAATACTTCTCCTTTTTATCCTTTGTCTTCCTTGATCACCACTATGAGTCTTAGAGGGCTGTATTGCTTGAGGCAGGCTGTGGGGAAATATGTCTTTCCTCTGCCAGAAAAGGGTCTCATTACTTTTCTACAACTGTGACTTCTCACTAAGAGTTGTGGACTTTGGCACTGTGTGGCTTCTTACCTTTAAAGCCCCTCTTAATAGCAGCAAACCACAGAAAACAAAAATATGAACACTTATTAACAATTGTGTGTACACTCCTCCTAGCAGTATTACACCTACAGCTGCTACTAAACCTACGGCCACCAACACACCAACTCTTTCTAGATTGGTTTACCACTACTAATACGACTGATATAACCTACATATAATACAAATATTGCCACAGTTTTTATGTTCTTTTTAATGTACACTAAGCCATGTACATAACACATTTTACACTGATACAAAACCAAAAAAAGAAGACATCTATGTAAAAAATAACAGCTTTAATTCTGTTTTTGTGAATGAAAGACTTTGAAAAATGCTGCAATCATGATAATGAAAAACACATGTATTTTTTAATTATCTTTTTTACTTGTTACGGGTTATTAAATAACCAATAGGTTCAGCTAGGTAAGTTAGATATGGTATTTGATTATAATAACAATGTAAGTCATAAGGTCCAAATGATACAGCATGCTGTTTGTTACATGGTCTAGCTTTGGGGACTGGGATCCAGAAATAGATGAGATTATCATACCCCAGGATGGATGAAAGAAACAAAGAAATGTGATTCAAAGAGAATAATGAGGTGGTAGAGAGGTTTGAACTGAAGCCCAAAAAGTGCAGAGATTGGAAGAGTGTGTTATATAAAGTAATGACTGGTTCAGTGCTTAATGGCACAGTGAACAGAGATGTAATTGATTACTGTTATCAGAGGACAGGCAGTTACTATAACACAGATAATAGCCAAACCATAATACACTGCCCTGCAATATACTGTTAGGCTGTTGGAAACAGACTGATAGAAAACTCAGGAGTAAGGGAAAGGAAATATAGAGAAAGGAATGGGAGATAATAGTCTAAAATGAGTACAGTGAGTGAGACAGAGGAGAGCGATGAAGAGGTTCCAAAAATATAATGGTGTGTTCATATGTCAGCGTTGTCCTTTGGAGAGAGGTTTGATCTTTTCCCATATGCCTTAATTCTGCTCTGTTATCCACGTTTTCTTCACCAGCACATTTTCATCTTATGCAGTTTATTATCAATATCCACCTATTTTACCCTTATGACACCTATTCATCTCTCTTCACCTATTCTTACCTTCTTTGCCCCATTTAACTTGGCTCTCAGTGATCACCTGGCCCCATCCCTCCTAAATCAAGCCTCCCTCATCTATCACCCCTCAGTTCACTATCTTCACCCCTTTTTGTCTTTCTCATCCATTATCCACCATGCAGCTAAGCATCTCTGTCTTGGGCTGAGCAGAACAGATCAGAACAACACTGTCGCTGCTGTGGTCACCGGCTCATGACAAGGGTCTGTGTGCAAGGAAAAACCCCTTGAGGGTAAAGGATGAAAGAGAGGGCGATATCCATATTAAGAGCACACACATTCACTCAAATAGACACTTGTGCATGCAGAAGAAAGCATGCATGCACCCACATGCACACAGTCAGACAAACCCAGACAAAGGCACGTGCATTGAAGAGATACTGCAATATTTAATGTTCCTGTGTGACTCATGTCTCCTGAAAGCCCATGCCTCGGCTGTAAATCTTTAGACTTTTGCAGCTCTGTGTTTTGTTTAGTGGTCATCTGGGAGCACACACACACACACACACACACACACACACACACACACACACACACACACACACTGCCTCATAAACCTTTACAGTTATTATGATGGAAATCGCACAGGCAGGTGGAGTGAAGGCAGTGGATGAATTAAGATCTGTATACTGTTCAGACTTCAACATGCATTAGCTTTGTCTGCACTGCACTGTTGACAATGACAATTGTATTTTGACAATAAATATTAGATACTTAGATAGACGACCAAGGCTGATGGCCACTCACCTCAAGCCAGGTTCTGTTCGAGGGTTGTGCCTGTTAAAAGGAAGTTTTTCCTCACCACTGTCACACCAAATGCATGCTATGGGGGAATTGTTAGGTCTCTGTAAATTATAGTGTGGCCTAGACCTACACTATCTGTAGTGTCCTGAGAAAACATACATACAACTAATATGAATCCTAGTCATAAAGTCATGACATAAATCTTATTTTATTAAAGTCATGGCAAACTTAAATGCAATCCCGTACATTCAAGGTTTTTGCCAGAAGTGGTGTTGCTTGATGTTTTGTGAAATCATAGCTTAGAAACCAATTGATATAGAGATGACCATACGGACCAAAGTATTGTAGCGAGCTACGTGGAAGAAGTTGAAGAGCCAGAGATATAGAACTGTGGAAGTTTATTCAACCGCTATACATACGCAATACATAGAGGTCATTAACCTAACCCAGTGTTTCAGTCATGGTAACAAATGTAACAAAGGTAATGTAAATAAACATGAGCACATTATCAGGACTAAAACCTAGGTAACGTAAATGCATAACAAAAACACTAACAGAACATCATTTACCCACTTAAACTAAACACTTAAACAACACTAATAACCTAGTCCCATGATGCTTTGCACTGCCGTGCAGAACAGTCAACACAATGGCATCCTGTCGGCCATTACAGTATGCTGGTGGACTGGTAGCTGGAGAGGTGCCAGTTCACCTCCTGGGCACTGCCAAGGTGCTCTTTGAGCAAGGCACCGAACTCCGAACTGCTCGGGGCGCCTGTCCATCAACGGCTGCAGCCCCCTCACTCTGACATCTCTCCATTGGTGTATACATAGGTACTGAGCATATGTGTGCAATGCAGGCCTTTGTGTAATGTGAATAATAACAACAGAGTGAAAATATTGTAATTTACCTTGTGGGATTAATAAAGTATAAATTATATTATTATTTATTTATTACATGAAATAAAACTAATTGGTGACATATGTGTGACAGGAGGTATTGTCATAATATTCAACTTACAAACTGGTGTTTTTACGGATTAATATACTTGGAAAATCCATGGCATATATCCTCCGGATTACAATGTAGTGTAATATATGCAGTGTATAGCCAAAGTAATATGTCCTCATATTGTAAGGCAGTACTACAGGATGGCATCTTGGCCTCTGTAGTTCAACTTATACAACTCACTTTTGATGTGTGACCAGTTTCCTGCCATGCGTTTGGTTCCTCTATTCACACAAACCCCAGGTCTGCTATGACAAACCATTCTATCTGACCTTGTAGACATACTATTTGCTACACAGAGCTGTCAGATTTTGTGCAAAAATGGTACAATTGCAACAATTCTATGAACATGTTTAATTACCCTTGAGATAAAAAAAAAACACAGAATATACTTGAAGGTTAAAGCAGCTACAAGGAGCTTGTAACTGGTTATTAAACAATCTCAATTTGATACTGATGCCTCTATACCACAAACATAAGCAAATGTGACCATCAGTAAGAAAAGTGGCTATATGAATATCCTAGTTATTCTTAATGTCTGTCCCCGGGTCTGATTCTTTGTGAAATCACGCTTTATGGCACACAGACCTAAAGAGCCGATGTTTACATCCTTTCCTTGTCCAGTTTCGCAGTGAGAGGTATGTTAGCCAGTTAAAAAGGAAGCAGGACGTTATATTTTGTGGTAGGGATGAACAATTTCTCAGCCAATACCAATACCAATGTGTAGAATTTTCATTTATTTATTAAATACAATATATGAGTTTACGTTGGTAGCTAAAACAAAGTTTACTTTGTTTCACAATCAACATATTACAGTTATTAATCTTGCATAGCTACATTTACCTATACCTGTACCTTAATACTAGTCATAGTTGAGCTGTGGTTTTATGGAACTAAAGCAGTTTGCAGGTGTTACCCATTAGTTGAAGCTCCCACATGCCATGAATAAAGCAATAAACCGAATCTTCCAGCCCACTTGTGGTGAGCCACCCACAGATCAAGCAGTCGGTCAGCAAAAAAGTCTGTATGAAAGTCTGTAAAATGCAGACATCCAGTAGTTTACTTTTAATTTAGAAGAAAAAAACTAATTACGCCAAAGTACTTTTGATTTTTGTTGACATATGTTGCAAAACTAAAGTAAATGGAAAGATGACTGGTTTAGTATAGAATAAATTACACATTAACAGTTTTTCCAGAGATATAAGTGTGATCTTAAATTGGTTAAAGCTGATGTAAAACCAGGATACTTGAATAACCAAACAAACAAAGAAATCTCTGGGCCCTACCATTGCAGCTCCATGGACGGTACACGTAAACAAAGGAGAACATGGCACACAAATAGAAGGAGTCACCAGAGCCTTGGCTGGCAGCTCATCACTTCACACACCTGGCTGCCGTCCCAGCCTGTTAGAGGCACTACCAAAGACCCGCCACAATCAAATTACTAGGAACACGCAGCAAGGTAACACAATCAGTCCCCCAGTGACTTCTACACCCTGTTTTCTGAAGATTCTAGCTGAGACAGACCTCCCCCCCACTGCTGCACAGCCTGTGACAGAAGCTGAGCAGAACCCTCTTTTTCTTGCTATCCTCACTACTAGCCTTTTTTTTAATCTCCACACATTTGGACCCACAAGATGATCCACTGATTTGATAAATTATAATGATAGACAGGCACAATCAATTAGGATGACTATCTTGTTTGTCATTGTACTGGAGCCCCTCTGTACCCACTCTGAACCCCTTGAGATCAATGCTGTTGTATACTGCAAATTACACGTTTTATGTCATAACGTTGTTCATTCTCCAGATCAATAGCCTACAGTGTACAGACTTACTTTTTTATTAGAAGACAAATGTGCCATTTTAATGAGGTCTTCCATGAGATCGTAGGCCTTTTTAGAAGTTTCTTCATCCAGCCTGGAACTACAGTGTCTTTGCAGCCTATAACCTGGAGCCTGTAATGATATCTATAATGATGAATCCATAACTCACGTTACGTAATCCGATTTTCCGATAGAGTTTGTTTAGCATGAAGGCTAACGTCTGGGCCTTTCTGAAGAGGGCTTCTTTGTCATAGTAGCCCTTCCGGAAGCATTGTAATCAGGCCTGGAACTTCAGTGTCCTTTCAAAGACTTTGGACAATAATTCCACAGTTACTTAGTCATCTCTTTGTATGAAAAGGTATTGATTTACTGTTAGCACCGGCCATCTTCACTTTCTGTATTCAGTGTGCTGAGTGTGCCGACCAGTATCTTCTTCTTCTTTGACGTTTTATGGCAGAGGCAACCGCAATGGTGTAGATGCTGCCACTTTCCTTACTGTGTTACTTTCATGCTACATTTACCAAACATGAAACAAATGAGCCAAAATAATGATATAATGTAACATAATGTAATGAATAATGCATAGATTCTCATTTCTGCATTTGGATAGTATTGTAGAAGGTGTGAATAGGAGATGGCACACTCTGTTTCTGGGAAAAAATCTAAATACTTTTTATTTATTTATTAGTTACAGTGTTTATTTTTGTTTCCTCTGATAGCCAAGACTTGGGAGAACATATTTAAAAGCATGTTCATTATTGTTATCTGTGTGATTTCAATACTTTTTTTGTAAAATTCAATTTCTGTTTAGTTTTTTTTCTTTTGTCTTTATAGTCATATAACAATTTACACATTCATGTGACATCCTGCAGCATACATATCCTAATTGCCCAGGTTGTCATTTCAAAAAAAAAATTGTCAATTTTCATTGTGCATTACAGGGTTGAGGTTACACAAGCATTATTACAAAAGGAAACCGGGGAAACCAAAGATTGGCTTAAATGGCTTGGATTGCAAAGCATTAAATAAGTTGTTCCTACTCTAGTGGTGTTACAGTACTAAGAGCAAATGCTGGATAGGACAATAATCAAGCGAGGAATGTGTTAGTATTGAAACAAACTCACTGAGAAATTAATATATAATGTTTTGTTAACTAGCACGGCCTGCTATTAAGCAAGCAGTTTCATCCACTCAT
Organism: Perca flavescens; assembly: GCF_004354835.1. Taxonomy (NCBI): domain Eukaryota; kingdom Metazoa; phylum Chordata; class Actinopteri; order Perciformes; family Percidae; genus Perca; species Perca flavescens. The sequence continues at coordinate 16,649,888 of NC_041343.1, forward strand.
ATAAATTACAGTGGAAAATGAACCGGCAATTTTACCAAGTAAGATAGTTGACCTAAAGACCAGCTTATGTTGTAGTAATAGAGTTTTTTTTAGGTTTTTTGTTAGACCATAGAGCTCAGAATCTTACATTTAGCAGTGATAAGCAGACCAGTGAACACAATCAGTTACTCGAATTCCAGTCACAGTCCCCTACACATCCACCTTTCATTTTCCACACAGAATAATAATTATATTCATAAATAAAATACTGTTCTTTTTCAGGAGGATCTGTAAATAAATGACAATTAATTTTAATTAAGAGCATAACCCTCCATATTGGACAGCATATCTAGGTGTACAAATTACATGTGTGTCATTTATATATACACACAATTTGTACAGAAAGACTTGGCTTGTGTAACTAGACCTAATTAGGTGAAAAGTAATCACTTGTACAGATTGTTTCCCTGACATTTTAAGGATAATGCTACACATTTTAATTAGATTTACCTTAATGATAAGGTAGGGATTAAGGTTCAGGATGTAACAGCGAGGCACAATAATTACCAATGTGTCTATAAAATTAATGTATGCTAATACAGTACCTTGACAAGACAAAACAAAAAGTGTGTGTTAATATATTGAAGTTATGTGTGCTGGTGTTTCTGTGTAGACTGAATTGCATTTTGTAATTTACAGCACCAGCCCAGCCTTACTATATTGAGTGTGCTGAGCGTGCGTGTGTGTGTGTGTGTGTGTGTGTGTGTGTGTGTGTGTGTGTGTGTGTGTGTGTGTGTGTGTGTATTTGTGTCTTTGTGTGTGTGCAGCAGTTCCCAGCTGTCTTTTTGTGCAGGATTGACTCCATTGTGTGATACTTTCCTGGCCATGCTTGAGGTAGCCTGAGCTATGCTGGCTTGGTGTAAATTGATAGGAGAGCAGAAGAGAGGTTTACTAAATTTGTAAACACTGCAATAATTTCCATGTATCACTTCGAACCAAAATGAACTGCGACTGCTGAAGATCATTAGGCTCTGCTCAATCGTAGCTTGTGGATTCTGACAGCACATTCAACAAAACAAGCAGCGCTGTGATTGGTAAATACACAAGCCAATGCGCCTGAGCACAGGATATCAGACCCATTTGGCTTTGAGTTTGATGTTTTTAATTGGCTTTTAGAACTTTGCGATCCTACCTCCTCTTGGCTGAAAATTCTTCCCCCACATTTGGTTATACAGTATGCCAATGGATACTTGTTAACATGCAAAATCTTTTAATGTTAAGAGAGAAAAAGGAGACTGGAGATGTTGCAGAATTTGTAGCATGATTGGGCATGGTTCTGGGAGCTTTCTCTCTCTTTAATAGTTGATGTGCCAGAAGTGATGTTAATGCTGCAGATGTATCCTGCACGTGCACTTTGTCAAACAATATATCACACTTGAATCTTCCAAAATGTCAATTTAGAGAACCTTATAATAAAGCTAATTTTTCAAGCAATTTTAAGAAAATCAAATGGATTTTTTTCAGAGGGTACAGATAAACCAGGCCTATTAGGCCCATAATTCCTAATGGCGGGCCTGTGTTTGTCACAAGTAGCCTATTCTAACAAATATAAAGCCAACCATTGACTTCAAGAGATACCTTGGCTGCCTGAAACACTCATGGCAGTGTATCAGACAGGAACATCCACTTGAAATGTATTTCAATTAGGAGAGACTTAATTTAAGAGTGAAATAAGTTTAGTTAAAATGGTGCACATTAAATGTTAGAGTCTTTGGCGATTATCCACCGCCACGTTACATATATGAGGTCTATAGAGGCCATGGATATACAGGAATATTCTCTTGCATACTTAGCCTGGATGTCTTGTGAGCTAAAACGGGTGTCTCTGTCACTGTGTCACGAGCCAAAGTAGTAAGAGTTTGTTGTAGCAACAAACGTAATATTAACTTAGATTTATATAGCGCATTTCATGAAACCCAAGGAAGCTTTACACAAATACAGGGGGACAAGAAAACAGTAAGCCAACACAAACACGGGCTAAAAGGAATAAAACGTCAGCTTTAAATGGAAGGGGGACATAATTAAATGTCTGCTACTGGCGTACAATCACATCGGGCATTGTAAAGTTATTGTTATGAATGAAATAGACATATTACATACCTGAGAACCAATTTGGGGACGTTTTTGAATTATTTACAATCCTGTAATTGTCTCCATCTATTGAAAGCCCGACCGAGTGTGACTCGATGTTCCGCCCGTTGTCTTTCACTTTCCATTTTAGCTTTTAATTGTTCTTTGTTTAATTTCCTTTTTTTCTATGATGCTCCTGCCCCAGGATCAGCCATAACTACAGCAGATAACTTCTAAAATAAAATTAAAATACAATTAGGCCTATATAAAGAAATCTCCTGCTACCTTTTATCTGGCTTGATACAATAACAAAGGGTTTTCAGGTGTTCGGACCCGGCAGAGGCATTAATAAAAACTACACCAAAATAGCGTTCTTTTCACTGTAAGTATGTTTACTGATGAAAAATTACACAGTTTCAGAAACATTAAAAAGTTACATATAGTCATTTTAATTCAAAATAATTCAAGCCTTTACAGTCCCATAATTGAGATTGCACACCAATGAAATATAGAATAATAAGAAACACAAAATAGCTACAAGTTGAATACAAGATGTATCACTGCATATTGACACCAGACTTCAGCCAAATATACGCACGCACACACACACACACACACACACACACACACACACACACACACACACACACACACAAATCCATGCAGAGAGGGACTCAGGATGTATTATATCTGGCCAAAACAATTATGGCTCATCATCCAGTCTTGGCTCCTCTGATCAACCTTACAGTAAAGAGAACTAGACGCTATATGCCAGGACAGTCTATGATGTAATAGGAGCCACCAAGTTTTAATTACAGAAAATGTGGATGTCACGTCTGTGATTACAATAATTGTACAATATTAACAGTTAATAAAAACTTGACATGAAAACCTAATACAAGTGAAACATTCTCCTGTTTGCCTAGACTTGGTCCCTTTGAAATACTTTGATTTATATTGAGCACGTTTGTTTTTGAAAGGAGACATACATTTGCAGTCTGTGTTATTCTGAGCTCCGTTGTGTTGCATTATGTTGAGCGTAGCTTACATGTGGACTCAATGCACGGTCACGTTGTTCAGAAGGTTTTTCCGTAACGATGCATCTGGGTTTTAAATGCATACACTGTAAGAAAAGTAAGACCAGACATACTTTTTACCCCCACATTGCACGTGAGAGCTCTTGTTTCATAATTAATGGTAACATGAACATTTTCTCTTAGAATGAGTATTGTCAGTCTGACACTCATCCTGAATTAGCATTGCACTCTGCTTCATTATTCAGTGTGAAACGCTTGTAATGAGGCCAACGCAAAGGGTATTGTTTTCAAATTGAATTCAGCCCAGACTGAATTGTCCCTACTCAATTAGAGATTCAGACAGTCCTGAATAGCTCTGGTTGTACCCACGAGTGTTTTGTTTTGCCCGTTGCTGATAAAAATCAAAATGTCTAATCCCCAGCATGATTGATTATCATGTCCAAAATAAGCAACCCTAAATTGTTAAAAAAAATTGCAGGTGGAACATCCAACTAAAATATCACATGCAATTAACACACATTACTTTAAACAAAAAGAAACTATCCAGACATGCTACTTGTCAACAATCAGCAGTGCAACGTAATATTACCTACTTAAGACTTGAAGTATGCAACCAAATCTTTCAGGATCAAGATAAAGTTCAAGATATAAAAACAGTAAAAAGGACCTAGTTTTTGCAAAACAACTGAAGAAAATATAGGGGGGAAAAATGGGGAAAACATGGAAGTAATAAATGTCTAAAACGCCTATGACATACATTCTCATATGCAAACTATAGACAATCATCAGCAAACACTAACCCTGGTTTCACCATATTCAATTTGCCCATGTTATTAAATTCTGTAGCCTTGCATTCTAATTTAAATGCATGCCTTAGTGGGCGTGTGTGTTGCATCAGTCTTGCTTTGATCAATGAATATCAGTTTAATTATCCTGCACCTCATGGTGCCTGGGATGGAGAAGTTCTTTTCGTTGTTTCTGTCAATTTAAATATAAAGGGATGAAAGCTGGACAAACACCCCTTGTTTCTTATTGTGGTTAATATAACACAATTTTCACACACACACAGCTTGTTGTAATGAGATACACTCAGGTTACCCTTATTCATAATTACTGAAAAAGTCCCAGGCTATCCAATTTCCGCCCTTTTACACAGTTTGAATCTCAATGCAAGTCATGCTTCACAAAAGTAGAAACAAATGAAAATCGGCGGATACATCCAGAGACATTTGAATTCTTCCTCTTTATTAGTTTTATCTCAAGTGTAATAACGCATTCATGGCCAAGTGGAGGCCAGCTGAGGGGGAAATTAAGAGCATCTCTCAGAGAGATATACATACAAAAACAGAAGCCCAGAAGCCTGAGAAAAAGCACACAACACACTTAGACACATACTACAACAAGGATTTACAGTAATGGGCTTGTCAAAAGATAACTTCAGACAATAGTATCTTTACTGTAATAAGTAACCATAACTGTTAAATGATGAAAAGGACATATCAAGTACCATCATGCCAATAGGTGAAAGGCCATCTTGGTCAATTTTATTTTCCTCATCAACCTACTTGTGTGTGTTTAAATGTCGGCCCTACTTATGGGTGGTATGCTATTTTTAAATTAGTTCAATCACCCAGTACCACACAACCTAAGGCATTCATTACATTGTCTCATATACATACTGTTTTGCCCATAAATTAATATCAGTGCCTCGATTAATATCTGATATAACCTTAACTGTAACACACATAATAATGTGCATGCACATTATTTTGTTAAGGCAGAGCACACGCTGACATGCATGCTGATGCACTTAGGGAAGCCCACATTCACAAGATTCATAAAAAGATATGAACAATAGGCAAATATGTTCACACATTATTGATGTCTTTGTCTTTCTCTCACAAACCCAATTGTATGCAAGCGTGCACACACACACTAAGACACACTAAGACACACACACACACACACACACACACACAAAACTCAGGACATTAGATAGCGTCAGGCAGGGATGGTGCTATAAATTACAAAATACAACTGCTTATCTCAACATTGATTAAAAGGGAAAATTGGCCCTGAATTCCATCTAGAGCCCAAAATGGTTAGAAATGAATAAATCATAGCTCTTATCCCAAACAGCAGAAGAGAAAATGAGCAATATCCTAGAAAGCTTTAATTCTTTTCCCAGCGCAAATATGAAAGGTTGTTTAGTGAATTCTAAGCAGATGCTTACCTGATTGGAATTTGATGCACAGCAGCAAAAGTGGAGTTATGGGCAATCAGATGAGAGGAGCACATATCCAAATCCAGCCTTTAATTTCACCATGAAGAGTCATTTGAAAATACTGTAGACAGTATATATCAAAATAAATTGGCTGTGTAATTTATCAGATATTGGCGAATCAAAGCCTGAATGAAGACAAGAAAAGTAATAAAAAAATGTTTGTTGCATGCATAAATGTTGTAAATTTCAAGGTTTTTGTTGCTTTGCTTGTCTCCAAACTGATTGACAATGACTGACCACATACTTACATTTTGCCTAAGGACTTTATGTCTAATGGATACTATTTATCACAGTGCTTTGCAATAGCAGGCTGCCTATTTTGAAGTAGGCTAAAAGTTAATCAGTCCAGAATATAGATTGGTTTATTTTTATCTTAGTCATTTGCAGTAATGAATTGGACAAATGGTTCTTTCTGTTTCTTTAAATGATGGAATGAATCGCCCTATTTAAAATGTAGGTTATAGCCATTGCTCTGATTAATGAATTCCAGAAAAAAATGTAAATGCATGTACTCATCCCAGACCCAGCTGAGTATTTTTCCCCCTGAAAGAGCAGAGCTTTACCTTCTGAAATATGAAGAGCTCAAATAAACAAGCACATCACACAACCTCACACTGGCTCACTTTGATTCCCAGTTGTATCAGTTGTGCATGTAATCTTTTGCACTGCTGCTCTTTCATCTCTCCTGTCTGTACAATGAGCATGACCAACACAGAGGAGTGATAGAATAAAGTGGAAAAAGAAGAGGTGCAAGGGCAAGAGCCATATAGTACAGAATCTGGTATAAAATAAATAAATAAATATACTATGTTAAGTGATCAATTTGGGGGCAATATTTTCTAACTAAAAATAATGTTTGAAATCTAGCCAAGGTTATTCTTGTTGAAAATGGTTCAACATTAAAAAGATCACACATAAGACTCAGATGTTCAGGTCTCATTTTTTTCAGCAAAAAATATCCTTAATGACAGATGGTAGAAAGGTGATGACTGCGAGGCAAATATCAACTGTTGTTTGATATACTATATGTGCATGAACCTAAAGTACATACATTTTCAGGAGACAACCTTTGTTTTCCATAAGGTCTAATTATTTATACACAAGTGGTGAACCAGTGTTTTTACATAATCGTACAAGATTTTGTGTGCTCAAATATTTTGTTGCTACAAAAAAATATCAGGATGTCCAGTGCCAGGTACAGATACAAAGGTAGCAATTTCCTTTTATCACCAGAATGTGATCCATCATGACTCTTCATATTGTGTACTGTGTTCGGCTGCTGCTGGAGGTTTTGCAATCCATTCTCTAAAGCATCCTATCAATTTCTCAATCTGGTCAAAACTCTTCTTTCTCTTCTCTCCAGCAGGAATGTTAGTTCCTCTGAGTCAGGACCACAGTCCATTTAGTTTTTCTTTATTCTTCTTTCATATTAGGTATTGATATGCTATTTTATATTTTCTTGTTTTCGCTCACCTCACCTCCACGTTTGCGCGATAATTACTACGGCCACGAGAGGTCGCCGCCTAACAACAAACGTAATTAAAGCTGCAAGCAGCGTTGGATGGGCCCTTGCTCCTCTGCACATGTCAGGGTTACTAGCAGATGCCGCTCCTTTCGACCGTACATTAGCGTGGCACTCAGACACTGCAAATCGTCATCAATGAAAAGGGAACTCCCTGCTGAGTTCAATGATACCTCACACAAGACACTACGTCATACAGTTCATTAGCTGTGAAAGGGCACGTGGCCAAAGCATAGGGGTCAGGGCAAACCTTTACCTATAAAAAAGAAATTCTCTGCTGAGTTCAATGATACCTCTCACACAAGACTCTACCTTAAATGGGTCACCAGTTATGAAAGGGGCGTGGCTTAAGCATAGGTGGCGGGCCAAACCATCACCAATAAAGAAGGAAGTCTCTGCTGAGTTCAATGATACCGCAAACAAGATTCTACCTTAAACAGGTCATAAGTTATAAAAAAGGGGCGTGGCTACAGCATAGGGGGCGGGTGAAACCATCAACAATCAAAAAGAAACTTTGGCGAGTTCAATAATACCTCACACAAGACTCTACCTTAAATGGGTCACCAGTTAGGAAAGGGGCGTGGCTTAGGCATAGGTGGCGGGCCAAACCATCACCAATGAAGAAGGAAGTCTCTGCTGAGTTCAATGATACCTCAAACAAGACTCTACCTTAAACGGTTCAAATGTTATGAAATGGAGCGTAGCCTGAGTAAGTAGGTGTGGTAAATGTATAGGGGGCGGCTCAGTATCACATGTAGACTACACATTATAAGTTTCATGTAAATCGGATGATGTTTGTCATATAAGGCTGATTTCCTGTTGCCAGCGGGGGGGGCGCTATGACCAAAAGTCAATATTGGCCTATAGTTGTCCTCAGGCCTTGACCCTTGTCAAACATGAAAAATTTCGGGCAGATATGACAATGTACACAACTTCTTTGTTCTTCGATAAATGCTCCAAATGGCCGCCACGCCATGCCCACACTGTTGGACGAAAAGTTTTCATCGTTGAGGTCTTTAGATGACACAGACCGAATTTGAAGTTGATCAGATGAAATCTCTCAGAGTAGTTAAAGTATAGCACGTACAGTTTTGGGCCTATTTCCTGTTGCCACTAGGGGGCAATAAGTCAATTTTGTTCGGTAAATGTCCTCAGAGTTAGAGTCTTTTGAATCATGAAAAGTTTCGAGCCAATTGTACACTCAAGTTACACCCACTTCCTGGGGTTACCCAACTTTTGTATTCATAGAAACAGCAACATTTCAAAGTGGCTTGTTTGGTGCATATTTTTCCATGTAGCTCTTAGTCTCTACCCTCCTTCACTACCAGATGGGTCTGACCCATGAGTTTGGCTGTGGGGCACAGGGAGCACTGCCCCCCTGGTGGCTGAAACGGGTAATTGCATTGTTTAAAAAATGAGTGGAATGATAAAACGTCTGGCGTGACCGGATATTTTATAAATATCTTAGCTAAATAACACAAAACAACTAAATGGTGGTAGGCAATACATCTGATTTCATATACTGCTTTAGTAAAAAAAAATATTTCCTGGCTGACGATGGGAGCAGCAGGACGCAAAAAACATAAAATGAATGTTGCTAGTCTGGACATCTTACCGTGCCAAGGTTACAATAAAGGTTTCCTAAATGCCACATTTGATGTCATCTTACTAATTGATTGCGGGTTTTGTGTAGATTTGGACTTAAGTTTATTCCACTTGTTTAAACGGTGAAGTGGAGGACGCCTAGTGACGATTCCATAGCAACCAGTTTGTGTGTTCAATGTTACTCAGAGTGCCTTGTTGAATGGTTTATTGTTTTATTTAATGTGAATACTAGTTTACTAGAGGAGTAACTTAGTATTTGAAGTAATGCAGTAATGCAGGAAGTGTGCATTTAGTTTCCATGCTTATTGTGTTTCCACAACAACGTTAGTGAGTAAATCTACTGAAATGGCCACCACACCATAACAGAGGAGTGGGATTGCTGTAAAAAAACAAAGGTAATCTGTATATCTTTGCTAAGTGCAAACCAGTGCAGAAGGTATTGATAAATTGTTGGTGGAGGGTCATAGAAAAATGATTACTGGTGAGAGGAGGGTCATGTCTATTTTGACTAAAGGTCCCAAAACTCCTTCGGTGGCCCCTGAAATAAATAACGAACAGTCCTTTAAGATGGCACAGACCAAATTTCAAGTTGATTGGATGAAAACTCTAGGAGGAGTTCGTTAAAGAACGACATGTGGAAATGGCCGCTCGGACCTAAATATGAGTCGTTATGAGCTGCTTGTACAATCACCCTATGCCGTCGTTTTCTGGGTGAGGATCGTCTGGATCTAAACTAGACCTTGATAGTGCAGTAATCAACTGATGCTGATGAAAAGTGTGTCCAACTGTCACAAAAGCCATGTAAATCATAAATGCTCTAAAAAAAAAAAAAGTACTAACATTGCACAGACAGTCCCTCTAAAACCAAACACATTCGTCAGCAGTTTGTGCCTATGTTGCTTATTCGAAACGTGCATGGGCATGATTAACTTCAGTGGTTTATACTACCATTAATAGCACAATCTCACATGTGATTTTGTTACAAAGAAATGTATGTAATCATGGAAGTTCAATAAAGAAAACTGAAAAGTGGATTTGAAATTTCTAAAAAATACACACTATTGAAGACTTTTCAGAAATCATTAAATAAAGCTATTTGCAACCGCCAGGAGCCTGGTTGGGAATAGGCTATTTAAATCACAGCTGCTGTTTTCACACTGCATGCCCTGAATCCATTAACATGTGAGTTGTCTTAGTGAAATTCCAAAATCCATGTAAGTAGAGTGATTTGTAACATTCACTTGATTCATTGGGCTTCTTTCAATTGTAAATTCACACACAACTTCTGTAACTGATGCACTATTAGGTTGGTCTTCTCTATGAGTACAGTGATGTACCAGTATCAATCTGAGAGCACATTTTCTTGCAGGGGAATTACAACAGAGGCCAAAAAGTCTGCAAGTTTTCATTCCAATGTAAACTATGAATGTATGATTTACTGATCAACATACAGTATTTTCCACCACAGTGCTGCAGCTAAGATGATAGGATGATTAGCAAATCAGAGTCTCCCTAAGTTATTTTAAGAGGTGTTCAGACTGAACACCAAGTGCATTTTAGGGGTGATGTGATTGCATACAAGGTCAGTTGAAAGAAGTTTTGAAATCTGTCTGGGCTGTACATAGCTAACCACATACACACTGTCAGCGAGCTTACTGTCAGGTGCACTGGCTGTGGCTTATAAATAGGGACTGCAAAAAGAAATTAGTGGTCACATTTGTGTGAACAAAGTACATAAATCTTTTTTAGTAGCTACCTTCAGTCCCTCTATTTATTTGATGGAACATTCGCACGCCGTAGAAATGCCAGCATCTTTCCATGAATATAAGCACAAAGGTATTTCCTATATAACATGAGCTCATGTGCTTGATATCACAGAGGGCATCAGTCATAACATAGCAGTTCAGGAGTCTGGAGGACAAGGACATCAGGGATGTCTGCACCTTCATCCTCTTTGTCATATTTAGCTCTGTGTGTGTGTGTGTGTGTGTGTGTGTGTGTGTGTGTGTGTGTGTATGTGTATGTGTGTGTGTGTGTGTGTGTGTGTGTGTGTGTGTGTGTGTGTGTGTTTACAGATGTGAGGGCTTAGCAGGGTACTAACCACCTGGAGCTTGACTGGCATGTTTGCTACGCAGCAGGTAGTGTGGGCATGTCTCCAGAACCATCATTACACAACCTTGTTCCTTTTTCATACTTTCTAAGTTCACTCGCTACACTTAGTTGCTTTGTGTTTGATGTTTAAGGACATTATCTGGCAGAATTAAAAAGCCTGTAACAGCAACATTAATCAGTAGTCCAGTGCCTAAAAGGCATATTTGTAAAGACACTTTCAATTGTAATTTGGTTTTCTGACAAGAAGAACTAATAAATGTGCATTTGTTTGTACATTAAGACAGATAGCTGCTAATGTGGACTTCAAAGTCATTCTAATGCATTCATTTCACTTGTGATAGGGACTAAAAGTTGGTGGTGCCTAGTGTCCCTGTGTGTGTGTTTGTGTGTGTGTGTGTGTGTGTGTATGGTGTCTTAATGGGTGCATGTGTGTGTGCTGTAAACCCTTGAGCCATGAGAGCTTATGGCTTTGAGGGCCCAGCCCCTCCAATTATAACACGTTAAAGGCAGAATTCTCTTTACTTGTCTCTGCAGGGAACCGGCAGAGAAGGTTTGTCTAGTTTCTCACTCTACCCAAGGTAATAATTACCTGAGATAATTACTTTCCTCTCTCAAGCAATTAATGCCAATTCCAGGGGCAATGGTTTGGGACTCAGGCAGGGACTGAGGTTATGCACACGCTTGGAAATTAACAGCAGGGAGTTTTTATTTTTTTGCTGTCTTTATTAAACACTTTGAGACATGTAACTCTGGGACGTGTGAGCCACGGCGTGATGTAGTAAACTGTAAAACAGAGGGAGTCATAGCAGGGAGAGGTAAACCAAAACAAAAGACGGTGTAGTGACAGGTGAAGTGAAATTACTAATTTAAAGAACACTTGCATTTTAACCAAATAGGTAGTAAAAATACACATACAGCTGTGCTTGTTAAATGTAACCATATCACTCATACACCTCCACAGGTATTAAAAAACAAAACAAAAAAACATCCATCTCTGACTATGATTGTGTTTTCAATGAATGACTAGAACAATCCTTTTAACAGTGTCACATAGAGCAGCATTCAAATGAGTGGTATCAGGATCACAATCATGGCTGTTTCTGATCCTGCTGTGTGTGTTTTTGCACATGTGCACACAAATGAATAAGTGAAGCTGATAGCCGTCACATGCAGCTGCCACCCTGGGCGGAGTGCTCATATGCTGTTGCCAGTGAGCTCATCATGGGGTATGCAAAACATTGTGACCCAGACTCACAACCATTCTTTTTTTTCCACTCTTGGACTCATGCAGCTCTAGAGATAAAAAAGGCACACAGCAGGGAAAGATGAACACACATCTCATTGTACGGCAATGGATCCCATCAACTGATTAGTTATTCTTAGTCTGTATTTGTATTCCCTTATGGAATGGGGTGATAACACTATAGGTTCATTACTGTACAGTTTGTTATGATCGCTATGACACTTTTTCAATACTTTTAACAACTTAACACAGTTAGCACAACATCTGTCTTTGTAGGCTATACAATTAACACATTTATTGTTGCTTTGACACAAAATGCATACAGTTAACACACATTTAAAATGCTTGAACTTCTTTTACACACAAGCTCCCCCAAGACCAAAACAATGGATTTGTATTGCCATACATGCATTCATTGAGAAAGAGCTGATTGAAGTTAGGCAAATAGATCAATCACAGCTGATTCTCTTCTAGGAAACACACTTAGTTGTTGAGGTTCTTTCAATCGCATGATCACATGGTAGTACAGTAAAAGAGGACCTATTTGAACAATATACTGTAGATGAACACAGAAAATAAGAAAAATGCCTTCACGAGGGAGAGGAAGAGGAGTACCAGGACAATTCTGTCTCTGTCTCCTTTTTTTCATAAACCCTTACATTCTATAAAGCTATTCTCAGATGGGTCAATCATTTTTTGTATTGAATCTCTGATGCAGAGGTCCAGGGTTCAAATCCGACTTGTGACAATTTCCTGTAAGTCTTCCCCCTCTCTCTTCCCTTTCTCACCTAGTTGTCCTGTCCTGGAAAAGCCCAAAAAAGAATCTTGAAAAAAAATATGCATGCATTTACTAAACCCAACAAAACAAAAATGTAGAGAGGCTTCAAGAGAAACTGCAGTGCAAAACACAATCTATGATCAGTACAATCGCTATTGTCTGTTATATAAGGGCAGATCCACCTGACTCATAAAATAATGCAGTTTCTGTAATTCCATGGGATGTTAGTGCTTTGTATGATATTGTTCTATGATTGACTAAATGTTCCTGTTGGAAGAGTGTATTATAGTATTTAGAAAATTAGTTTTGGAGTTTAGTTTACAATGTATGAGCATGAAATTAACTGTTTTTCTAATTGTGTGTTGTAGGTGTCTTGGTGCGTTAAGAGTTTAGGAAAGTTGTTAAAAGTATTGAAAAAATTGTCATAGCGATCGTAAAAAACTGTAATAATGCAGCAGGTATACAAGCACGAGTCATGTTTTGTAAGTTCTGCATAAACAGTGCTATGTGGGGTTTTGAAAGTTTCTTTCTCCGTGTGAAGAACCATGTGCATTGACAAGTCCTTTAGAAGCATTATGCAATGTTATAATGCATCACAAATAGGTAAAGTTTCCCAAAAAAACACTTGCCTTTTTATTTTCTACTTCAAATGTTTATTTTACATTCATGCCATTGTCTAGAAGAATTTAGAAATGGTGATTCACATAAGGGTAGCAATGAGAGTAGTTTTATTTTGAAATATTTGATAAGACAGTAATTAGGATACATTAGGATATTTATGTATAGTAAATTAGAAATGGCAGTGTATTTTATTGTAACAACCCCTCAACCTTTCCTGTGTTGCAACAATTCGGCCAAACATTTCACTTGTACATACTGTAGGATATATCATTTCTATAGCTTGATATCATTTCACTTAGCCATCGGACATTGTATAACGTACGAGGATAAATAACGTGACATTTACTGTGGACATTAAGCTCCCAAAAGGAAGAAACATCCTGCCACCCTGATGTCAAACTTGTCAAACCACTCCTACCAGTAGATTTCTATCTGGTTATTCATTAAAGAGGACACTTACGTGATATTTAGTTAGTATATACTTTTACATATTAGCAAATTATTATTTGTATCTTTGAAATAAATTGTATTTATACCATTTATGTGCAGTACTGTGTTTTCATCAGCTCATTTCAGCACGCCGTGTGTTGTATGTTTGTTCCCGCTATGATCAGCTAAAACCTTTTTCACTTATTTACAATTTACTCAACACTCATTTACAGAAGCATTAGAGAGATGTTTCAACAGCACCATAAACAACTACAGCCTCCAAACTTACAGAGTAGAATCAATGCTACTCTGACACTCATAAACAATCAGCTTTATAAATGTCAGATTAATTAAATGCCTGTTGTAGCCCTATCGAACTACAATAGCATTAGCTAAGTGCACCTCATAAACTGGCAAGAGTGCAGTGTAAAAAGTGCAATACCCATTTCTTTTCTCTCACACACAGGTGTGTCAAAGTACATGTGTTACCATAGTTGGGGAAAGAAAGAAAAAAAAACTGCATTATTATGCACAGAGGAAGTCACCAAAACTATCCAGAGACATTAAACCCCCTGGTCTTTCATCTAAATAGAAAGTAAGACACAACTCACTTTCTGTGAGGAATCTGGGAAGTATGAAAGGAGAATCACTATTCATGTATGACAGAGAAAGAAAGAGAGACATGGGAAGTAGTTGAGAAAGACAGCATCATAGAGGGAGATGGCATTTCAAATGTATAGCTGTTGTTGTTTGTATCCCATTACCATGGGAAGCAAAAGGGCCACATTGTTTCATCAATAGTGAGTAAATGACAGTGTGTCACCTTTAGAGTGAGCAAGAAACAATACCTGTAATGACTCATTGTGTCCAGGATAAACACAATGAGGCCATCTTTTTTTGTTTTTGGCTGCCAGGAACCGATAATGCGCATGTTAAATATCCATCTAATTACAATAGATGAAGAGCCGTTCTTGTGCCATGAGATGACATTTCAAATGCCATTCAATAAATCCTCAAGTCTAACCTATTGCTTAACTGAGTTCTTATTTCAGGTTAAATAGATCAGATGAAAATTTGATGATCCCCACAGTGAAGCAGGGCCACTACAACAACAAGAAGTAAAAGCATATGCAAAGAATGGAATATATATTTTAAAATGAGACATATTTTGTATATAGCAGGGAGTTGTATGAAAATGTGCTAAAAGAATGGATCCTATGGCTATAGAATATTGCATCAGAATTACATTATGTCCCTCGACAGTTGCAGGAATTTCTGATAAATCTGGTAATCTGGTAAATATGAGCAGAATTATGAAAATAGCAATTAACAAACCATCACAGCACACTTTCAGCCTCCTGATTGGGAAGATAAGCTGCTTTAAAAGAAGCCATTATGAGCTTTATTTTTCAGTGAACTATGACAGGTGTGAGTGAATTTGAGTTAGGTGAGGATCTAACATAACCATGCAGTGTTTATGACTTATGTTTATATTTCTAAAACATAATTGTATGCTATAAAATCTATTTCACAATAATCAGGTTTCTTATTGTTATATGAATCAACATTCCTGAACAACCATTGAAAAGTGTTGCACATACATATTAAAACAATAATGGGGATTTTTGGTGGAAAAGAAACCGTTTTATGCTCATTTATTAAACATAATGTATTTTGATTATTTGTAGTATGATGCTCAATCCTGTAAGGAGAGTGTCCTCAGCAGAGAAACAACAGCCCTGGGTGCTTGTCCTAAAAGGACCACGACATGACAGTGTGTGCTTAGGGAAATATTGGACGTTGAGGATGGATGGTAACCTGACTCCGCCAGATGGATTGCTTCGCATTTGCTCGGCATATCCATCTGGGAACTTTCCGTTGGAGAACTTTTGGGAAGGGGCAGAATACTGGTTATTTGATTGGATGAACCATCTGTCTATCACCTATGTTGGTGATAGACGGGCCAAATCAACCAATCAGATCCACGAAGCGAATGAAAATACAACCACAAGCCCGCCCCTGCTGCTGCAGGCAAAGCATAGCTCGTAAGCTCAGCATGCAAGCAACATGTCGGTAAAGGAGATTTGCCGTTTGTGTAACGAGAATTTAGGAATAAAAGACACCATTTCAGGTTCACGGACCATATTCCAAAAGAAGGATCCAAGAGAAAAAAAGCATTAGCGAGCGGCTAACAGAATTAGGGCTACCGCTGGCTGATAATACTGGTTAGCTGATTGGATAAACCATCTGTCTATCACCACCTAACCCACCTCAAAACCAACGCTGATTCGCCCGGTCGTTTGGCTAACGGCTCCAAATTTTCTCTGCCTCAAGATGCCAGACTGATCTGCGAGTGGAAAACTGGAGCTCGCGAGATCAGGACGGTCTCACGAGGCTAGATGGATGGAGGGATGGCTGTGTAAGGGGGACTACAAATGTAACTATATTGCATTGTTTATGGTATCATATATACTTTTTTTTTTATATATAGAAACTACTTTACTCCTTTAGTTTTCTACTTCAGTATTTCAGTCATTTGCTTCCAGATCAACAGCTAGTGAAATGTAGAACCCTTGATTCAACATTGTCAGTAGTACTCCCCTGTAGCCAGTAGTCACTGTATGAATACCTAATGTATAAAGAAGAAATATAAACCTGCTGCTTTTATAGAGTACACCTGCAAGCAAGTGATACATCTGTGCCAAATGTTGAACAAGAACTTTAATGAGATAAAGTGACAGAAGATGAAAGATGTAAGAATGAAAAACTCAATGTGAGAGTGACCAGTGATGTTTCTGCTGTCGTGAACAAATGCTGTTTTCATCATTTCAGTGCAGGCACGTTAGATCATTTTTGCATTAGGTCACTTATTTAACAGCTAATGGGTTGTTATCAGCACTGCTCCACCCAGTGGCTCAGAGTGGCCTCAGGCTTCCAGCATGAAGCAGTCTCATTATCCATTTTTGCTTTGTAATCACTGTTTTTTCTGTCTAGTAAACAACAGTCATACACTCAAAACTTAAAAAAAAAAAAATCTAGATTCATATGACAATCCCGTTGTTTATATTCAACTCGGTTTTTGAGCCACTGCAGTGTCATTTAGACCCTGACATTTCTCTCAATGAATCACTGTGATTTTAGGACCTGTGGTGTCGTTTCCATTAGCTGGGTACATCTGCATATGATTAATAAACTGCCTCCCTCGCTGTACCCTGACTTTTTGAAAAATGTGACATTCACGAGGGTTCTTTCTCTTTAAAAAAATATAGAGGATCATTGGAGTATTTCTTCATCTCTAACATTTTCACCAGATACAATACATAAAAACTGTTTAAATTTCTATGGGCACTTGCTAAGCATATTTAATCAGCGTACGCTATGAGAAAGTGCACTCACATATGCATGCGCAGACGTGTATGACAAAAACACAAACACATGCACCACAATGCATATTTGTATTTCGTTTTTCAAATCTGCTCAGTGGCTTTACAATTGTATAATTCATCTGTTACAATGAAGCCTCACCTCTTTTCTTCTCTTTCTTTTCACAGCTGGCATAGTAAAGTCATCTGTAAAGGAGACTGATGGCTAACAATTGATGTGCCAATCCCGTCTAGACAGCAGCACTTCATCCAATTTATGTTGGAAATACAAGCATGATCGCAACAACAATAGCAGGATTACCAACACCATAAAGAGGAGAGGAAGAAGTGGAGGAAGACAATTGATGAGGATGAAACTGACAAAGGAAGATAGATTGCAACAAGCCTGGACTGTGGAGTACATGATGGTATCAATAGTGAGAGATATGGATTTAATTTAGAGGGAGGAACAAAATACAAATAAATGTAGCCTCGTCAGGGTACCATTGAGTGACCATCAGTGAGACAAAGGTTTTGGATTGAGTTCATGTGTGTTACGAAGAAAATGGCAATATGAAGACAATAACCACATACAGAGCCTCACGCAGACAGAGATGTTCAATTTGTTGGTGTTGCACAGAAGCATGAGTTGCCATTTGAATATTGTTTAATCAAAACTTCTTTTAGAGAAAATCCCACACACTGACTATTACGCAAGCAATAATTTATTTAGAAAAATACAACGTTTCGGTCTTAGACCTTCATCAGGTAAATTCCTTGGTAAATTTACCTGATGAAGGTCTGAGACCGAAACGTTAAACTTTTTGATCTGCTACTTTTGATCATATCCTACACACCTGCCCGACAAGAGAGGTGTGCAATAAAGCTTTCCTACGTTACTCAAAACTTCTAAAAGTAATCTTTGCTCAACAGTATGACTATCTGTTGACTTACATCTATCACAGGCTTATCTAATAATGCAAGGGCCTTTCAGGACGTTTTTTTTTTTTTACAGTGTTCTATGAAAAGGGATTAGAAAAGATACACAACTGCCTTCTAAATTGTAGCCTTATTAAGGTTGTTTTTGATCAAAAAGATCACTTTAATACGATACTGTTTATACAGTACTGTATATAGCAGTACCGAATTAGGTTATGTTTCCAAGATATCGTCCCATTCATTTAATAATCCATGCCCTTTAGGATTTGTGGTAGAAATAATAAAATATTGATTTTTCATTTGACATTCTGTGATGCAATTAAAGCCGACCTCAACTAAAATGTAAGAATGCAGCCTGTGACGTCTGCTGGTTGCGTGGAGGTTTAATTTGGTGTGTGTGTGTGTTTGTGTGTGTGTTGGGGGAGTAAAAAATGCTGACGTAATGTCTGATGACCAACTCCACAAATAGGTGTCCTGCCAGACAGTTAAAGATGATATGTGGATAGTTCAAGCTCCTCTAAAAGGTTTGCAGTCTGCAATTCTATTGCTGAGATGTGTGAATGTCAGGAGGATCAGAGTGTGTGCTTGCACTTTTGCATGTGTGTGTGTTTCTATGTCGATTTCTCCATCCACTGCCCTATTTACTTACCCCTTCTGATGAGTAGAGTGTTGACTTGGAGCTTGTGAGAGTCCTCGGTTTCTTTCTCCATTTGGCTCAAAGTGTAAATCACCTTGCTACTATGACCCTCAGGGTTGGGTCACCAGGTGTTGGCCATTTCTTTTCCTCATTCTTCCAATATTCCAGTAGTATGTTGGGTTTGGTTTGTGATCTACAGTGCTTGCCACCCCCCTCAGTTAGTTGCAACCTCCTCCACACTCTTGTTTTAGCTGATGTTTTTGGCCTGAAAATCTGGAGCAGTCTTCAGATGCATTTGTTGATAAAGGTCAGTATATTCGTAATGGTGACGGTTCTGTTTGATCTGTGGGGGAGATGCTATATCTTAAAATACAAAGCAGGCAACCTTCTATTCTTGAACTAGATAAATGGTGCCTTTGTTTGGGCATCATTATATCTATCTCTGCGGCTACCTGCCTCTAAGTGGGTAATGTCTACTTTTCAAGCACACTGAGTCTGTGTCTCTTTCAAAGTATTTGAATACTTTAATCCCTATAATGCTGATGCGAAAACCTTGTGTTAAACTGGTTGATATGGTTTTTAAAAAAAACACAACCCAAATGTTGTTACTGAATTATGTTCCTCTACTGTACCTTAGTTGTCTGATGTGACGGTAAATGGATGATTTGTTTCATTGCCAAATTTGACCTCCTGCTTGACCTCGTGTTCCCTTTGTTCTACCAGGTGTCAAAGTCCGGATGGGCTGAAATATTTCATTGTTAACGCAAAACAATGAGGTAAATGTAATTTTTCAATCGTATCGCTTCTGTAAATACATCTACGCAACTCACATTCTGACAGGAGGGATCACATCTCTGGTTTTTGGAGATGACACCCATCAGGACAGATTCTGAATAGTGACTGTCAGTGATGAGTTGCAGCCAATTCTTGTAGATTCAGGGTATTTGGGATCACTGATACTTATTTTTAACCTTGTTGCTAGGCATATTTGGAAAGATTATGTTCAACTTCATATTCCATTAAAGATTTAAATCAATTTTCATTTAGATTCTTAGTATATATTGCAGCTCCTTGGCAGTTAAAGCATCATTTAGGACTTGAATATGAGAAATGCTTCTTTTTGATGTAATGCCTTTTCAAAAACAGAAAGAGCTTAAATGTATTATCATTATCATCATTAGTTTAAACAACATCATGAACCAGATATTATAAAGACAGAAGCTCCCTAATCCGTGCAAATCACAGTAAAAAGGGAGGAAAGTAACTAGTGATGTTAGTTAGTGTTGAGACAATCTTATCCTGGTTTAGTGATTTACACACATAGCAAACCAATGCTTGATTAAAATGGTACACATGTAAAACATTGATGAGTATTTCAGAATGTTCTGCCTCACAGTGTCCACATGGGTTCATCTTTTCTTTAAGGATTGACATTAATTTATGATATTAGGGGAAGCTTAGTGTGCTGAATTTTGAAAAAAGTTCGAAGCTTTCTGAGTGAAGAGACTATCTCTCCACGTTACATATTCCATATGAGGTCAGGTATGTGGATACTTCTTTAAGACACACCGCCACGCCCTATGCTATTAGCTATAAAGCACCTGTACTGGCGTGGAATCACTGATAGTTTGATCGGAACCGTCTCCAAGCAGTCTACAGCTGGAGAGATAGTCTCTTCACTCAGAGAACCAAGGTTACAATGTAACCGAGCGATCTGTACAAAGTTTAACGCACAATATCATGGAAGCATTGCCGTGTCGATGACAAAGACTCATTTCAATTGTGGTGACGTTAATATGATTTTATTTTGACATACTACTTGTTATTAACACATCTTTTTTTTATTCAAAAATTGAATAACTGCTCCATACCATAAGGGTAAAGGCATTAGAATTTTGGAAAGATCAGCATGGCAATAAAGTCTTTCTGCATTTCAATTAGGGCCGGCTCATTAATGAGTCATCTGAAACAGCACATTCTGAAATTCACTCTTTTTAAAATGTGGCATTAGCTGCCTCTGAGGCCAGTGTGCTAATAGAAAAGTTAATTACATCAGAGGCATTCATGTTAATGTATGTTCTTTGACAGAAGCGATATAATAAAAGGTTAGAGGAGTGTGTTCCAGTCCCCCGATACCAGACACATTTAATTGCTTTTTCTTGGGTTCCACAGTCAGTCATCTTGACAATGTTGCAAAATACAATTCTATATTAATTGTGAGTGGCTTGTTAAGCTTTGTTAAAAACGGAGTGTAGTTTTGATAGACTTCATATGATGATTTGACTAGAATATTTTATATGAATATACAGTATATATATATATATATATATGGTTTGGAATTTTATATGCATATATTGTCAAGGTTAATACTTATTATTTAGGCTGTGATCTACAGGCATGAAACATAAAGATTAGCACAAAGAGAGAGCACAGAGCAAGAAGTGATCATAACTTATCCTTGGAATCCTTAAACACACCAACAGGAAGACAAACGTTTTCCTGCTGCCACCACATCACCATGCATGCACAATTTTAATATTCTACTGAAATTAATTAGGACCCCAAACTGTGTTTATATGAAATAATAAAAAAAAAATGATGGTAAGTATATATGATTAATAGAAAAAAACATGCAAAAACATTCAAGTTTCTGTTAACACCACAAGCCTCCTATCTAAAAAATGATGACAGATTTATATTTTGTGACCATTTGAAAAAACACTATGCAGTATACGTTTTGCAATGCCAGCTTTTATACTGGAACAAATCTGCCATTCATAAGCATTTTATGTCCAAAGAAAATCACAAAGATACATAGCCTTGTGTGAAAAAAAACTTAAAATGTGGGGGAAATGTAACTTGGTCTAATATATCATCTTGACTTGTACTTCATCCCTTAAATAACTGACTGTCCTTGAAGAATTTCCCAATATTCTGCACACAGTTCTGGACTTGTACTTAAGGAACCTACAGTAAGGATGACTAAAGGTGTTGTGAAGACTTTCAACTTCTTAAATGCTATATAAATTGTTTAATTTAGTTAGTATGTTTTAGTAATATGTGTGAATATATTGTTCTAAAGACATAATACAGTTAAGAACAGTAAGGATGTCAGGGCGACCTCTAGCTTACCCAGTAAGAGCGTAAGAGCGAGTCCTTTGCAGCGGCCCGGGTTCAATTCCGACCTGCGGCCCTTTTCTACATGTCATGCCCCATCTCTCTCCCACATTTCCTGTCTATCCACTGTGACGATCTAATAAAGGGAAAAAGCCCCAAAAAATAATCTTAAAAAATACAAACAGTAATGATGTCGTTTCACCTGTATGAGGGACTCCACTTGATTATTTGACTTGATTTTAAGACACAATATATACTTGGTTGCAGCGTACAACAATGAGAAAAAGCATTTTAAGAGGTTAGCCTTGAGGATCTCCATGTTTTGAATTGAACAAGATATTTCTTGAGGTTACAGAAGGTATGACGAATTAAGTCCAATTAAGATTAAAGGTGCTTTCACACCTATAGGTAGACTCTGTTAGGTAGACGTGATTCTGGGTCAAGGTAGCATTATGGTGTTACTGTTTCTAATATTTTTAGAAGAAGGCAATATGAGCAGCTGACAAGACAGCAAGTGAAGGAGAGGGCAGGACCTGATGAGAGAGAGATTATGATGTATTGTTATACACAAAAGAAGAGAAATGTACATCCATAATAGATTATTAATTTGAATGTTATCAGCCATTAAATCATATATAAGTCCGTACATTTTGTGCAAGGTTGAATTATTTTAAATTGCAGGCTAGTAAATGCACTGTTTTTTGGTTCACTTCCAATAATTGCATTCTCACCTAAAGTGATCCAAACTCTTGTGCAGCAAACCAAGACCCACGTTTTCAAGCAGAGTAGAGTTCAGTTGTTGGTCCGTACCAGAGTTTGAGTAAGCTTTCACACCATCCCTAATGAACCACACTACATGACAAAACTCCCAAGGTTTGGTTAAAATGGACCTAGTCTAGCGTTACCAGAGCTATCTCCACAGCGCTGCACAGGAAGGTCTGGCAACAGGAGCATACACTCCTGGGTCGAGAAAAAACTTTCTGGGTTGTTTGCATTTCTTTAAACCTTCACAAACTTCTCGGGTGCCACTAAGCTCTGGACGCAGCAAGCGTGGCTCTACAAAATGGTCTCGGGAGGGAACATTTGCACCGCGCAAAAGAAAACGCCACAAAACAAAATTACGTTAACTTTTCACACAATACAGTTACATGAGATATATAAATTAGCTGGCTACATGGTTAAACATGCCAATGGGTCCTAAACGTCCCAGTTAAGGAGTAAATAGTAAACATATTCTTTGTAAATCTTTACAATAATTTCCTGAACAAACCAAGCAGGCCTGCCTTGTTGCAATGTTTTTCAAAACTCGCCATTTTCAGCATGTATCGTTGTGGTTATGGTTAATTTTCCTCGATGCGACTGGAGTAAACACAAAGAAAGTGGAAAGTGAGGGACATCCAGCAGAACTTCTGGCGGTGCCAGAACTACTCGGTAAATTAACCTTAGCCAATCCAGACTAAGACGGACCAAACTGCTCAGGTGGGAAAGCACCCTAAAAGTTAGGTTCTTTCAGAATCTAGAATATTACGTTTTCAAATCTGTCTTTGTGTGTTATTGTATGTCTGAAGTCATGTAAAATATAGGGTTTAGTGGTTTGTATGTAAAAGAAACATGATGATATGAAATGTGTATTCAGCATTCAAAAACAAAGATGAAAGAACACAAACTGGAAGCTGAGGGCTTGTGCAGCTGCAAGCGGAGCAGAGAGAAGTGCACTGTCCTACTGCCTGAGGCCTGTACTACGAAGCAAGATCAACATGTCCTAGATTTATTTTCGTTACCCGGCTTCAACAAACCTAACAACCACAGTCCTGCATAAGCTGTGACACAACAGTGGTTAACAACTAGTTCAATCAACCCATGGTTTACTAATCCAGCGATGAGCGTGTTCACATAAAAGAGGCGGTGTTTGCACCATATGACCAATTGCAAACATTGACAAGACTACCAGAATTTTTTCAATTAAGGCATTAAGATTAATTTCCAAAAGATTATTTTTTTATTCAACTTTAGCGGGGGTTCCTACACTCATGAGCAGCACTGTAGGTGAAACAAGGAACAATGTCTATAGGACTCAAACAAACACAAGCCCACTCTAGAGAGGACATGGAAGATGGTTTGGGCAGAGTGGTGTCTTTTTTCCCCTCGACTTATTAAGTAAAATTATGTTCCATTAATTATATAATAAATACTGTATATGGTGTATGGTTTACACAAGAAGAGAACACAAAATCCTACAGAAATATGAAGAACGGTGTAAATGCATAATTACAAGACTTATCAATATCACTGCCTCATCAGTTAGGCACAAGATCTGACCATAATTACACTTGTGCATTCCATAAACCTTCATTGCTGTAGCCTATATTCTTTAAGTTGCAACCCTGGCAGTGGTAAGCGATCATGGGAGTGAATAAAAAAAAAAATATAAAAACATAATTCAAATCGATGCGCACATTGGCAATATACGGCTCAAGAAGCTGACAAAGATACGTAATTCCCTCCGCTTCAGATCTATATATTTCATAAAGATACCCATCAGGGAATGTCAACGGGGTTGTCGCTCTCTAAATCTTTTAACTTTTATGAGCGCACCTCTCCCTCTCCGCGCACCGAGCTCCACCGGATCTTCTAAGAACGGTGACGCCATTATCAACCGAGTGTTGATTGGTCAGTAGGCGGTGCTTTTATACCAGTTGATCTCTACTAACCTGCTCCCGAGCAGGTTATGTGTTCAACATAAGTTACCACAGCGATTTAACCTGGTAACAAGTGACCCACCATCGTGATACACAAAACCCTGGGTTGAACCCAAAATCTTTCTTCGTAGTACAGGCCTCTGGAGATGTTCTGGGATTTAAGTGTTAACTTCAAGGAGGGGTGGTTTCCAGCTCATTATCAAGCAGCTTGCCTTAAGGCACTGGCGATGCCATACAGTGCTGCTCATGAGTATAGGAACCCCTGCTAAAGTTGAATAAAAAGAGGAATAAAACAGTAATCTTTTGGAAATTGATCTTAATACCTTAATTGAAAAAAATGAGGAAAAATCCAACCTTTAAGGACACCAATTTTCTTTGTGAAAATGTATGATACATAATTAATTCTCAAAGAAAATTGGTGTTCTCAAAGGTTGGATTTTTCCTAATTTTTTCAATTAAGGCATTAATGATGAAGATGATTTTTTTATTCCTCTTTTTATTCAACTTTAGCAGGGGTTCCTATACTCGCGAGTAAGTGAGCAGCACTGTAGGTGTAACAAGGAATAATGTCTATAGGCCTCAAACAAACCACTCTGGAGAGGACATGGCAGATGGTTTTGGCAGAGTGGTGTCTTTTTATTCCTTGACTTAAGTAAAATTATGTTCCATTAATTATATAATACTGTATAGTTTTGCTGTGTTATTGTTAAAGAAACCAATCACCCTTTCATATTGAAGCCAGATTCATATCAGAACAATGTCAAACCCATGGCAACACTACATTTTTTAACCCAAGGTCAGGAGTGGGATGACTCATTTACATGTATGGTAAACATGGATGTATTCTTAGTCACTGAGTGTACAGTGGTCTATAACTCTAAAAAACCCAAGCTTGGACATGACTAGTTGGTTGGAAGGTGTTTGATATGGTGTTCTGTGTGGTTTATAAGATGTTACTGGCTGTTTGCTGAGTATGTCTGGGATATGTGCCATGGTCATCCTGGGTGGGTCCCTTTAATGTATAACCCGTAGAGGAGGAGTAGCCTGGCGAGAATGTTTCAGCACCTTGGAGTGAGAGACAAAACAGACTGGGTTTAATTGTTTTGGCACCATGGGGAGAGAGGGAGAGCGACAGAGAGGCACACTAAATACTAATAGTGTTAAGTAGACACTTTGTAATATTCTCAGGGAGGCTAGAGAGACTGGGTTTGAATGTTTCAGCACCTTGGAGAGAGACAATACAAGTACCCCAAAACCTCAAACTGTACTTACTTAATTAACATCACTGGTGTTGCTAAATCACATGCAGAACTAGACATAACTGTTGCTGTTTTTTGTACTATTTGTGTAATTTGTAATTTGCTCTCCACCATAGCATCTTAGAGTATGGGTAAGTATGGGCATCTAATGCAAGTTTTAATACCTTGCGCAAAAGATGTATGAGATCAGATTTCCTTCCATCCACACCAGCTCTAAAAAAAATTCAAATATAAATCTCTTGTGTCTCATTTTACAAACAAAGTAAGCCAATGGAAGCAAAATACCAAACGTTAAGCTGGTTGAAGACCAATGTCCCTCTGTCAAGATACTAACAGCTTACTGTGATGACAACATGCTGCACTGCACTGTAGGAGATATACCATCTTAAAGGAACAATGTTGAACTCTATTTTCTTCTTAGCCTTTATGTTGGTGTCTGTAGCAGGAGACTGGGCTGTATTCCCAGCAGAAAGCCTTTGCTGCTGAGCAGGGAGAGAGGTGGACAGACGGATGGGTACAGTGGACAGAGAGAGGGACATAACCAGATTAATCATCTCATCATGTGTGATTAATTTGGAACTGAGCACCATTGGCAGGGTAACACTATGAACCAGACGCCCCATTGGCAGGTCAATATGTTTACACTGATGGATTTGCTCTCATACATGTGCACATGCAAACACACACACACACACACACACACACACACACACACACACACACACACACACACACACACACACACACACACACACACACACACACAAGAAGGGGAGAAGGCTTTCCCTTCAATATGTCAATAAAAAAAAAAAAAACATCCAGGATAAATGGGGACTGCAGCTTCTAATTTTTTAATGATGTAATGTCAAACAGCTGACTAAATAATAGCAATATAGTTTTGACTATACGTCAGAGTTTAAAGATATAATATGCAATGTTTCCTCAAAAAACTATGTATAGACTAATACAAAAGTACGTAGTTCTTCTTCAGTCATTACTGACGTCCCACTGGAAGTGTGTGGTGGTGTGTGTACTGTATCTACAGAGACCCTGCCCTCTGCCTGTATTTTCTCTTTTAGAATAGAATAGAATCCAGGGCGTGTGTATTGTATGGCTGTCTTCTTTAAAGCTTTATTTTGATGTTACAAGCTATTCATAAGAGGTGACTTTTCACAGTTGAGATAGCTCTTGAATTTGAGGCTTAATCGTTTCACTTTTTATTAGTTGAATATCATTACGATAATTAATTGTAAAATTGTGCCCTCTCACTGAAACAATTGCATGTCATCACTTTTACAGCCCAGTCTCCTTGTGCAGGCATTTGACGGTGAGCTGAGTTTCCAGAGGGATGTCGGGAGCTGTGGTGTCTTTTCGCCGAGACTTGGCTGGATCCTGGAGTGCCGGTGCCATTAAACCAGGTGACTCTTTTTCTGTGTGCCGATTTGACGGACACATTCTGCTTCCTGATGAATAATGGGCAAGTTGAAGGAGCTGATGAGATTACATTTCACTGGAATTGTACTTATAATTTCATGTGACAAATAAAAAATGATTGATTAATGGAGTCCAGTGGATCTGTTGGCTTTGATGTGTGAATATCACAGGTGGTTTTGAACTACGGTTTAAAACCTTAACGTTAAGATTTGTATTTTGAAAACATACTGTACTAAGTGTTACCGTCACAACTGGGCCTATCTTAACAGGATTAAAAAATATATGTTTATATGTCTGGAGTATCATATTCTGGAGCTGGACTTCAGACTTCCAAATTTATACAGTATGTATATTGCAAAAGTTTACTTGTATGAAGGACAGCACATCAGTAAAATGCCTTTCACAGTAGAGTGATGACCAGCTCAGTGTCTAATGGCCTCTCTCATATAGTACTTCAATAGGCCCATCCTGTCTCTGGCAGGAATCAAAATGCACAAGGGAGGAATACGGGGGGAAAACAATGGCGTGTCACCTCATGGCTGCAGAATAAAAAAGAGAGATGCTTTGTGTTGCGCTCTTTTTCAAACGTGCAGGTGTTCTGGCAAACAACTCAAAGTGGGTGGGTGTATGTGTGTTTGCTACGCGTTCACCTTTACTGTCCTCTTCTGAACTGCCCTTGATAACTGAAACGTACTGCATCATCAAAAAACCGACACATCAAAACAGAGAGTGTTTGCAAAGTTGTGAGAAATGCTCTCTGGGGATTCGGTGACTTTTGTGTTGTTCAGGGTCCTGTGGAAAAAAGGCAGAGAGATGACAGGAGTGCTCCACTGTCAGTCACTAGGAGATAAAGGGAAGGCTTTATCACAGGAATGCACTTCGCTGTGGCTGTCCGTATGTTACAGCAGCCTGCATTCAAGTCATGTTTTGTAGATTCAGGATACAGTATATATTTATATATGATTCAATTGTCTAGTGCAAGTCTGAACTTTAGAGAAGGTTGCTGAGTCAACACCTACTTAAAAAGTCTAATAGATTTACCCCCAACTTAAAATATGTCTACAGCAAGATGCAAATTTCCTCATAATGTGTTGTGTTTTGGGAAAGTTGTACACTTACATTTTCTCAATCTCAACAGTTTAATATTATGTCACGCTGGATATTGCTTTAACCTGGTGCTATGTCACACACACACACACACACATAGACTAATCTCCTGCTGCTCAAGTCAGTAGAACTATTTAATGAGTAAAACAATTTTAATTAATTAAATTACTTGGCTTTTTAAGTACCTTTTCATGGGTAACTGTCATTTATTATCATTACCCAACAAGCATGACGCATCACATCACAGTATAATAAAAAAAAAAGAATTCTGCTTAATTAGAGTCAAAAGAAATGTGCTGGTCTCATGAGCTGGAGAGACAACTGTACAGAATTACATACCTGTTTTAGTTATTCAACAACAATCTTAAATAAAAACAGTGAGAGCAACCATTTTCTTAAAGTTTGTGCTTCACCATGATCACTAAACCACTTTATTAACAAGTATTCTGCAACTTCTAATGAACATTGTGGCAAAATCTGGCATGATGTCCTCCCATGATGATACTGCAGTATGCCTTCCATAACACCAATAAAAGTCAGAGTAAGTTGACCCATCAAGTATTAGCATAATATGAGAAAAAGTTTCTTGCTAGGAAAAATCTGACAATGCCAACTCAGGTTATTATTTCCTCCAGGAAATGGCCTTGTGACTTCCTCCACAAAGTCTAGTTCTACCTAACGTAGTGCGGACAATGTGCACTTCATACTGCTAATATACTATTTATAATCCCAAGGTTTGCAATGCTTCACTAAGGCATCAACGCATGTAGACACAAGCTTAACAATGTTTACCGTCAAGCAGACAATGTAACATAACCGCCGGAGTTGTAGCCAAACATTACTGCACTACTCGGGTTAGGGTTAGAACCACAGCAATCTGGATCAATCACTGTACTTCAGTCCTAAAAAAACATTCCTTCAGAACAGATATCAATGGTCAGGTTCAAGGGACTTCACTTGCTGCATTTTATAAATGACATTATACAGAATCATACAGTAGTTCTTGTGCTGCATTGGTAATACTGATGATACTGCACTTTTGACATTAAATGATGGAGATACTGTAAGCCAGGTAACCTCCAGCTTCCTGATGCAACTGAAGCCCCCAAGCCTTATTTGACTTGAACCACCCAGTACTTGCACAGGGATTACTTCCAGCCCATTAGTGTAGCCAATGCAAAGAAAATACTGTGGCAGCTTGATATATGATATGGTATAAAGTCAAAATCATACTTAACACAATAGTCTAAAGCTGACATTTTTATATACCTGTCCTTCAAACCAAGCAGTTTATCTATTTTCCTTATTCCACAGGTTTGTTTCCATGATTTTATTTTCATATCCATTATTGATGGAGGAATAGAGCCCATGTTTTTCATTTATATACATATATACTCTTGTTTCTGAAAAGTGTCTTTTTTGTCAGGCCATTGCAACAACCAATGTTAGTGTGGCATTGGAAGTTGGTGTACGCATATCTACATTCAACTATCAGGTTAGAAGTTGCAAACAAGTGCAGTTTGCGTCAAAGTCGAACGTCCAACACACACAATTAAGATTAGCAACATTGTTACAATGGCTTTGATTTAATTAGTAGGAGGAGATAAGTGGAGATAACAAAAATGTGATATTACCTTCTGATATACATCAATGCTACTCTTTTATTAACTTTCTTATACATCTGTGTTCCTACTAACACTCAAGTCGTGTGGGTATCTGAGCCTTTATGGCAACAAGATTAAAAAGCATAGTGTGCCAAATTGAGTTACTTTCTTTGACAAAGACCAAAGGAAGAGACAGGTTTCTTGATTGAAAACATGCTATTCTAACCTCTAGTGAGACTCTAGGATCAGTGCAGGCTACACTTCTGGACTCTATAGCTGAATATCTATCTTGTGTCTGACAAAATTGGTTGGCAGTAGTGGGTAGTTTTTGTTAAAATAATGTGTTAATAATAGTGGCCTGCTGAAATTAGATGACACATTGATTGCTATCATTCAGAATTAACAAATGTGAGGAAATTGTGGGTTATTACTGAGCATAAAAGGCAGCACCAGTTAATTTATCAGCAGGAATCCCGATTCCTCAAAAAGCCTCATCAGCAACAAAGTAGATGAAAACCTTCTATATTTGTCTGTGTGTGTGTGTGTGTGTGTGTGTGTGTGTGTCTGTCTGTCTGTCTTTCCATCTACACATCTGTATATTTACTGGCTGAATGCCAGAATGTCATTGTATTCAGCTCCATTAGAACATGCTGATTTGTTTGGTCTTTTTCAAAAGGAATCCATCAATTAAATCATTCACTGGTATGCATGTTCATTGAGACAGCAATCATCTCAAGATAAATTGATTTCAGGGAGATTTGAGGTACAAATCGGACAGAAATCCTTATGAGACGAACCGCTAACCACAACCCCTGTTAAATTGAATACACTTTAAAATGACATAACCTCATAAAAGAATTGATGTGAGAGTTTTCTCTTATGAGGGTAGAAAGAAATGCCCATACCTTATATCTAATGTTATACCTTTAAGCTTAAAAAACCAGCCTCACATCTCCTGTCATTATTTAGTTATTTTTAATACATAATAATTAATAATTAAATTAATAATAACATAAAAACATAACCATGCATAGGTGTGAAGCTAGTTAAAAACTTGAGGTTAACACACACACACACACACACACACACACACACACACACACACACACACACACACACACACTAATCTCCTGCTGCTCAACTCAGTAGAAGTAAAACAATTTTAATTAATTAAATTACTTGGCTTTTTAAGTACCTTTTCATGGGTAACTGTCATTTATTATCATTACCTAACAAGCATGACGCATCACATCACAGTATAATAAAAAAAAAAGAATTCTGCTTAATTAGAGTCAAAAGAAATGTGCTGGTCTCATGAGCTGGAGAGACAACGGTACAGAATTACATACCTGTTTTAGTTATTCAACAACAATCTTAAATAAAAACAGTGAGAGCAACCATTTTCTTAAAGTTTGTGCTTCACCATGATCACTAAACCACTTTATTAACAAGTATTCTGCAACTTCTAATGAACATTGTGGCAAAATCTGGCATGATGTCCTCCCATGATGATACTGCAGCATGCCTTCCATAACACCAATAAAAGTCAGAGTAAGTTGACCCATCAAGTATTAGCATAATATGAGAAAAAGTTTCTTGCTAGGAAACATCTGACAATGCCAACTCAGGTTATTATTTCCTCCAGGAAATGGCCTTGTGACTTCCTCCACAAAGTCTAGTTCTACCTAACGTAGTGCGGACAATGTGCACTTCATACTGCTAATATACTATTTATAATCCCAAGGTTTGCAATGCTTCACTAAGGCATCAACGCATGTAGACACAAGCTTAACAATGTTTACCGTCAAGCAGACAATGTAACATAACCGCCGCAGTTGTAGCCAAACATTACTGCACTACTCGGGTTAGGGTTAGAACCACAGCAATCTGGATCAATCACTGTACTTCAGTCCTAAAAAAACATTCCTTCAGAACAGATATCAATGGTCAGGTTCAAGGGACTTCACTTGCTGCATTTTATAAATGACATTATACAGAATTATACAGTAGTTCTTGTGCTGCATTGGTAATACTGATGATACTGCACTTTTGACATTAAATGATGGAGATACTGTAAGCCAGGTAACCTCCAGCTGCCTGAGGCAACTGAAGCCCCCAAGCCTTATTTGACTTGAACCACCCAGTACTTGTCGGCCCACCAGCAGAAACACAGTTTTAACTGTGCAAAATGAATATGAATATAATGTTTAACAAATTTGTATTTTAATTAAGGCTCTGTTTCTTTTCGCCCCTTGTAAGTTACCTTGTAACAAGTGTTTTTTGTTATCTAAGATATGTTATAGCCTGCACAATTACAGTATAATAATATCAGTAAGATATAATTTATCATTTTAAATCTTGATTTAATAATCACTGTAATGCTGTATATATTATCCTTACATACATTCACAGTTTTTGCTAAATGTGGCTAAATGTCTCTGAATTTTAAACAGTTTACGTCATCAGTGTTTACAATATAGCCTATTTTTTAGACATTACAAATTATTTAAAATAACCTGTATAAGGAGCTCAGTTTAACTTAACAAAATACATCTGAACAAAAAAAATACATAACTGACTTAAATTTGACAACTTCTTTACTTGCTTATACCATTTTGTGTCTGTTTAATTGGTTGATAATTTATGCTTATTTATTAATTTTGTGTTTGCATGCAAAGGACTTTTAAAATGACTCTTTTCTATTAGTGTATAAATATTTCACTATTTTCTGTTAGTGGAGCTTTGAAGCAAAGCTTAAAATACACTTTTTGTAGCACTTGTAATTTCCATGTCAATAGCAAGGTGAGCCATTCTATTAAGTAAAGAGGTCTAGAGTGCTTTAAGGTTGATGCTGATTTGGAACATATATTGCAGTATTTTAAAAGTCACTTACAGTACGTAAATGTTGCATCCCTGTGGATGCTGTTGATGAAAGAGTATGACTTAAGGTTCTTTAAAGCCAAAAAGCACTTCAGAGGCTTTTTGTGCACAGAAGTCATCAGTTCAGACTTTGGATAGAAAGTAGTTTGTACATTGGTTGACTCTTTCTTTTCCTCTGACTAAATGAGATCTGTGTCATTTAATATGATTGTTTAACTTAGATCTACAGCAACAAGTAACAATTAAGACCAGTAGAGCAAAGTATTAGGAATGTTATGACAAAATAAGGATGTATCAATACACAGACAGACAGCAATGCAATCAGTCATAATTTCATTCCATCAATACCAGGACACATATTGTCTTCAACTTTTTGCCATCTCGTTTTTATTGCAATAAGTGCCCTGGTATTTGAGAGGCTTGTCTGACATAGGCTATACAATTTTTATCGTAGCATATTTGCGGACCACGTATTGAGGAGGACTTTGTTGTAACTTGCAGCCTACACCAATAAGAACACTGCTGTGTTCATTACTGAAACATCAATTTCTGTAAGCCAGGTCATTATCAAAGAATTAGTTATACGCAAATTAGATGCAATGGTTCTATTAGCATGATGTGCACAAATATGCATATTACTTATTACGTAAATCAACAACTACAAAATTAATAAAAAGTGGACACATTGGCCTGTAGAGAGCAGTAAACTGGTGCGATTGGCTGGTACAACCCCAATTAGCACTATAGTGCTATGTTGGGTATGCCATTCCTGATGAGGGGTACACTATGAATATTCCAGTCTGCGGGCAGTTTTGATTAATTCATTAGCAGCTGTGTTCACTGGCAAACAAATCTCTATCTTTTATTTTGAAAACCAATGGATAGGACACACAGGCTTGGCAAATCTCCGGGCAAGTATTTTGCAGAGAGAGACGGCAAAATAGTGTAAGTTGCAATAAAAGCGAGGATGAGAGACAACAAATCAGAAATATCAAAATATTTGGCTGGTTGTACAGTAGTTTTAGTTTCTGTACTTTTAATGTTTTAGGAGAAGGTTATAAATGATTAAATATGACAGAGAATAAATTTGTTTTGCATCCACTTGCCTGTTTGAGGATTAGCAGCATCACCCCCCCCCCCCCCCCACACACACACACACACACACACACACACCCTTCATTTTAGTCAAGGCATGTCATTTCAGTAATATCTTACTCGGCTTTCTCCATTATTTCCATTACAACACTACTCCTTTATGCATATTTCTCTTTTCAGTGTTTATATAGTTCTGAAGGACAGCACAGTTTACCACCCAGGGAAATAAATGAGCCATTAGTACAAGTGATGCTAAACTGGCCTTTCTGAATATAATGTGGTCCCAGAGATATGTATGTGTCCGTGTGGTCATACGGTGTGTATGTGTGTATGTGAGCCCATGTGTATGGGCTTGTATGTGTTTATGTGTATGTGTGTGTGACTGATCTGATGATTTGGAGGGAAACCCAAGCAGACAGGGATGGCATTTGTTGCATGAGAGGGGGTTGTACTGCTTCTGTCAGCTACACTGTTTTTGGCGCACACAAACACTATAATACCACACACACACAAACACGTGCACACACGGCATGCAAACGACATTGCCTGTGGCTTTTCAGATGCCCCCTGGGCTTTTCCTGTCCATCTGTGGTGACAGAATGACCACTCTGCCCCCTACACCATGTAGCCACCAACACATACAGGAACACCGCACCAGAAGCTCTACAGAAACCCGACGCTTTCCTGCTGAAAAGCAGCATGAAACTTGTTTGTCTAATTGACAGCATTCCAGACAACCAAACAAACAAGCCTTGTTGCAGTGAACTCAGTGACACATTTAGCCTGCAAAACCTATGCCCTTCTGTGTAATTAATGTGGAAACACAAAAGGTGAACTTTTTCTGAAGGCTAGTGCTGACAACAAACTTTGATATATTCATGTTTTCACTTTTCATCAGTGCTGCCTGCAACAGATGGACTCATGCAAATTGTGTTTGCATTTAGTTGTTGATGACGAAGAAACAGAAGCCCAATGCAATCTGTAAATTGTGGTATTTCAGGAGAGATGCTGTGGAAATGTTTAGATGAACACAATTTCACATATTTTTAAAGGGGGATGTGATTACTGTCAAGTTCTAATCAGAAATCATTTATATATAGTATACTCAGAAAAGCTACCTGGACTAAATCCCAAAATCAAAACACACATGTCACATTGTAGTCACAAGGCAGAATCAAGGACAGCAAATATTGTTATACTGTGTGAATATGTTCGAAATGTTTCAGCTTTTTCCAAGACAAAAATTAAATGGGTGTGACTCTCCTTAATACTTTGATAAACACGTAAATCACCTCTGTGATGCAAAGGAGTTGAACTAACATTTAACTACATTTCTTCACCAAATATCCTTGACACACTGTTACTAACAAGCTGTAATTGGTTAATTGCCGTCTTGTTTGTGTGAATGAATAACAACTTAGAATGTCACCTTGTGTAAGCAGCGTGCTGCCTTAAAAGATATTTTAGTGGGACTTTAAAGTCCTCGAGCAGCAGGTTAAATGGGCTTTGCCCAGTGACAAAGGCAGCATTAGCCAGTCCCTCCAGGATTTCTCTGCCTTTTTTTGAGATTGTTGCAGCCCAAAATGCCCGATTTTGCGGGAGCTTTTGTAAAAAATTGCGATAAAAGTTGCAATGTCTTTTGTATTTTTGTTGAAATGAAGTTGCGAAGGACAGTGAAAATTGCAAAAATAAGTTGTGAATTTTTTTTGGTATAGTACTTTAAAAATAAAAAGGAAACTTGTTTTGGGGAGAATAAAACTCTGGGCTGAGTTTTCCTAGTTACCTTACCAAAAAGGCTCAGGATGCTGCAAATGTTGGTATAATATGAAAATGGCTGGTGGATTTAAGACAAAAACTAATAATTTAGGTCATCCTGTACGTCTCATCTCTGGTTTTTCCTGCATCCACCATGTGTGTTTGTGTGTGTGCGCGCATCAGCGACTTTAGAGTGAAAAAAACTTTACAGTGTACATTGATGTTAAAATGTATACAGGTTGGCAGGACGGTCTGAAATGTTTTGCACGGTCTTTCGCTGTACGTTTTTTTGGTAAATGTGAGATGTTCGAGTATCGTCTTCATATCAGAAACAAGGAAATGAATTTGGTGATGTACGTGTGTTACGTCAACCCTTTCTCACTCCTGCTTGGTCAGTGGCTCTCAGAGTCACATTATACTGACGCAAAGTCTGGCATGTGGGACTGCTGAGATTGGCTGAAGTTGCGGGAAACTCCGGTTATTGGTCAAATTTGTGGAAATGTTGCGGTGATTGGTCAAAATTGGGAGTTGCACCAAATTCACCGTGATTGGTTGAATTCGCGTGAATTGTTGCAATTGCGACATCGCAAAATCCTGGAGGGACTGATTAGCAGTTTAGGCAGTGCTAAAAGGCTTTTGTTTGAACTTCAAGGAAAAAGAGTGCAGGCTACCATGTGCATGTGATAAAAAATGGGAACACATGTTAATATAACAATGTTTAAATAAAACAATAGCTAGCATTACTACAAAATAACACATGGATAAACATATGGAAAACAGCGATGCAGAAAGGATATTTGCACCATTTTCATTTCAGTCGTTAGTTTCGCCACACAGCAGTTATTATCTGATCTTTGGACCCAGATGTTCAGACAGAATCACCGGTTCAGACCTTTATTTATAGACCTTGCAGAGGGATCAATCTCAAATAGATTTACATTTAGGAAAGACAGCTTGGCAAAGGTGTACATGTGTTCCGAATTGACTGATCAAACTGAAATCTAAAAACATGATTTTGAAACATTGCAATATACATGAGAATGAATTATTTATGCTGCTGTACAGCTTCAATCAAGGAAATGAGATGAGCAAAGCCCTGATCATTACGGGGATGGCTTACATCAAAGCCTCATCAATTTTTGTGTATGTATGTTTGTGTGTGTGTGTGTCTGTGTGTGTGTGTGTGTGTGTGTGCGTGCACTTTTGCAAATTTACACCCTGTCTTTGTACGTGATTGACCTAGAGATTACTGCAAAGAAAATTATATGCTAGAATTGTATGAAGCTAATGATAATAGGATGTGAAAGTACGTGTTATGTGTGTGTGTCCGTCCAACGAAAGTGTTTGGCTTGTCCTGTAATATAAACACCTGCATTATCAGGACATGTGTGCCATTGCACCTCATATGAGACTGCATGTTGTGATGACAGCTACTGTAATTGTACACTTTAACAGGAAACTATGTTGAAACCATTTGTTGTATATTATCATGTCAAATCATATATCATATAGAAATATGCAATTTTCTGAATATTTTCAGAAAATCACACTTAATTTGGTCAGACATTTTGCAGATACATGGTAGTAATTTACAATAGAGGCAATAATAAATTTCAAAAGCCTGTAACCTGACCTGTCAACAGAATGATACATTTAGGAGCTTTCTGATCTGACACCGTACGATCGGCAGTGCGATAGTATTTGTTGGTATGTTGTATGGTTAGGGTTTGGTTAGAAAATAAACCAAGGTTTACTGTCAGTATGAAACAGGAAGCGGAGCACCGGTCTCCTGTGTCAATTTGTATCTGTTTTACCCCCAAGTCACTCACCCACCATTGCCACGGATACTGTAACAATAACCTCTCAACTGACCTCAGCCACTTCTTGCTACCCAAACATGATGGTGACACTATGCGAAATGCTGTAGTGCATCACTTGAGACCTGTCCCTGATCCACTGGTGCACAAACAGATAAATATATGCTGAGAGAGAGAGAGAGAGAGAGAGAGAGAGAGAGAGAGAGAAAAGAGAAAGACTCACTGCCAAAAGGAGCTATGGCCTCGACTCTTCACAAGCAGCAGCAGCATTTTCAGAAGCATTTGGGGCTATTGGTAGATGAGCAGAATGGACCTGTTATTGGGCACCAGAGTCAGAGTCAGCTGTTTCTACTTGAGAGCTGTTAAATCCATCCTGTCTGCCTCCCACTGCCCCTTTCACTGGAAATAAGGTCATGCTCCTTTTGAATCTCTTCCAGAGTTGGCGTTCACTGTTTGCACTGTACCTGCTCTAGTTGGAAGCATGTGAGTGCATGAAAAACATTACCTCTGTTGCAGTCACTCATGTTGTGCAATGTTAAACAATATGTAGAGGGTTGAATTTTGATGTAGTGCCGTCTAACCCCTGAAATGCTGCTTTTATATTAACCTGTTAAAATCCACCTTTTGCCTGATTTTCGTTTATTTCTCGTTCCCAAAGGGAAAAACTTATAACAGAAGAACTGCAAGGCCAAAATGCATGTATAAGGCTTCATTTGAAACATAAATTATTCTACTTTATGGACATGTGCTTGATTAGCATGTGATTAAAACACAACATACACTACAGCAGTTCAAACATGGTTCAAAATAGTTATTTTGGTCCCATCTAAAAAAACGTAATTTTTTTTTTTTTTCAACTAAAACATACTTTGTGCCACACTATGCAGGACACAACACATACCTTCTGCACCTTGACAAGAATACCTCTATAAAGTTTCAGAACTCTAGTCCTAACCTAATGGGAGCTAGGGAGTTTTCAGTATGGTCACTGGTGTGCCAAAACCTCTCCAAAACTTCTCCAAGTGACCAAATGTTGCTAAATGCTTTTACTCACTTCTATGCTATTAGAAAAAAACATACTAAAGACTTAAAATTACTTACAAAACCTTTTTACATTGGGTGTTAACAGGTTAAACACACACATGTACATTTTAAATGTTCTTTTACCAGGATCTTATGTTGATTAGGCAGATTACCTTTACTGCACATATTATGACAACTATTATGATGAGTTGCACAACGGGCAGTGTGCAGTTTTGTTGGCTAGTGGCATTCTATGCATGCAACATGAGCAGGTCCATG
Source organism: Perca flavescens (assembly GCF_004354835.1). Lineage (NCBI taxonomy): Eukaryota > Metazoa > Chordata > Actinopteri > Perciformes > Percidae > Perca > Perca flavescens. Next base: position 16,688,635 of record NC_041343.1, read on the forward strand.
CAAAGTGATGCAACAGTCTGTGTCTGTGCACTTTATGTATGTGCGTATGAATGTAAACACTATGTTGTGTAGATTTTTTTAAACAGCAGATATTGTTTGTTTATCTAAGAAAAAATTCCTTTGGGACCATAAAATCTATCTTATCTAAAAAAAAAAAAAAAAAAAAAGTGCACTGTTGTTAAACAGTTGTGAAAAAAAGGGTTGAGGACTAATCAAGCAAGAGCTGTTTATCAGTACTTAGTTATTACTGATATTTACAGGCCTGATCCTCCATAATGAAGAGTGTAGGCAAACCAATTGAGGATTTTCTTGTTCTCCTCTTTTCTCCTCTTAACTACTTTCTATCTCGTTTCCCTTCTATTATGTCCATATCCCTCCCCTCAACTGTGTGAAGAGTCACATTAAATATAAATAGAGAGAAAAGATGGGCAGGGACAGCTAATTGTTTATACAGCATATTGAATGTTAGATGTTTCTATTGAATTAATAAGATATGCTTTCATCGTTAAAGATTTATGATTGGGAAGATGCAGGTTTTAATTCTGTGAGAACCGACGACCTGAGCTGCCAGAGGCCCAGACTAAAATACAGTCACATGAAAAAGATAAAGAATTTCTGACCTTATTTAACTCTGAACAAGTGCTCTCAAGGGACAATTGGATTAAAAACCAGTGCAGTGCAGGTCAGTCTAGAGGTGGGCGATATATCGTTTGGACGATAATATCCAAATTGTTGTCTGGACGATATGCAAAATTGGGATATCGAATATTTCATAGTTTGTACAATCCGACCCCCCAAACATGAAAAGAGCTGAAGGAAGTTAACGAGAAAACAAATAACGCACACTATAACCTTCTAAACAATGTAGCGATTTTAATACTGTAGGGGTTTGTTTGACTGTATTTTTTGTACAAAATCACAATCGTCCCGCACGAGAGTAAGCTGCTACTAGTTCTTACCTGTGCGTTATGACGTTCACTCATGTCAACAAAGATGGCGGCGCGCGATTGTGCAGCGGCTCTCCTTTTGGTGTATATTTATACAAGTACGTACAGCCACACTGAACTAATCAATACAGGACCACAATACAACACAGCCGTTACGAGAGCCTTCCAGACGGCTCATAACATCCCGGAGGAAATAGCCTGACCGAGCCCTCCAGGTTGTTGTCGGCGCTAGCACGGCGAGCTAGTTATCTACCGGCAAAATGAGAAAATAACTCCGGCACGACCAGAGGCAGAGGACTGCATTTTTGTGCACAATGAATGGAGTACCAACTGCAGGATCGTTGCCCAGCACGGCTCACCTGACCTGGAGCCCTGTCGGTAATATACAGGCCATTTTATTTACTACGAAAACAGCACACTGCCGTCTACATAGCCCCCGATGCTAACGTTAGCACAAGTTTGGTTCACTGCTAACCATAGTGAACAAACTGCAGCGCGATCACCTGGATACGGGATACAGGGGACTTTAACAAGGCGTCCTTAAAGTCTGTTCCCCTCCAACTTTCTCCCAGCATGTAGATTGTGTTACTAGAGGGAAGAACACACTAGACCATGTATACTCTAACATCAAAAAAGCACACAGAACTGCACCTCTCCCTCACCTGGGCCAGTCAGGTCACATCCAACTCCTGATCCCAGCATAAATCCCGGTCAGAAGGACTATACAGCCAAGTAGAAGGACTATCAGAACCTAGTCTGACCCGGCCTTGTCCCAGCTCCAGGACTGCTTCCAATAAGGACATGGTTGTGTGCAATATGTTACAGAACAGAGCCCTTTGTTTATTGTTATGATTTCATCTTGCTTGTACATTTTCCCAAGAGAACCACCGAAATAGCCTCCGAACAGGGCTTCTTTTAACTTCTAGAAGGATTTCAAAAATATCGTCTGAATATCGATATCGAGATATTGAAAAAAAATATCGAGATATTCATTTTTGTCAATATCTCCCACCCCTAGGTCAGTCAGTCAAATTAGAAGTCTACTCTAAAGCGCTACATTAGCGCTAAGACAAGCACTATAACATGCATTAAAGATCAGCTTTTCTCACCTTATAGATGTACATGCACATCATTCCTGTATGAGTATACACACAAACACATTCACACTCATACCAACTCAGAGGTAAGGGAGACTTGTACCCTTTCTTCCATCCCTTTAGGAAACGATTGCAGGCAGCAGTTCCTATTTATCAGACTGCCAGCCATCTGAAATCAAATTTCCCCTGAAGACACCATGAAATTACAGATATTTTCTCTCCCAGTCCACCTCCCTGCAAAAGCCCACAGGATAGATATCACAACTCTAAGCCTTTCAAGCTGCTATAAGCTGGCACGCTGATGACATTTTGACCGAGCCTGTGTTTCTCCCCAAAGCCTCACTCACATTCACATTAACACACACGTACACTGTGTCCGGAGTTTCTCCCTTCTCTGTCCCCCTCAAGCCCCTCTCCTAGTGACAGGCTTAGCAGTGCAGTGATCCATGGTACTAGCCGCCTGCTTTTGCAGGCTAAGTGCTCTTTGCTGTGCCACTCCACTTTTCTCTGTTGTCTCAGACCTGTTTGATTGATAAATATTGCAGCCGGCAGGCAAGAGCCAGCTTCTGACCTTAAGATAATGGAAATAGTTTGGAAAAGGATAAGACAAGAGGCTAACCACTAAAATCTCCTGACCGCCATGTTCAGTATGTTTGGGGGAGACATGGCAGGTAAGATGGATGGAATTAGGGTAATTTACTGTATAGCTGGGTCCATGCTGTATGCTTAAATTTGCATGCCTTAAATGCTCACAGTAAAGTAATGGTGATTTACTGATTTACCATGAAAATGTGACTGTGTTTATCTGTTTGTTTCCTTTAAAAAAGACCCAGGTGGGTCCAAATACACATTTGTACGTTTTTTTGGACCTAATACTCTTAAGCAATCAGGAACAATTTACTAAAATGGCTTTTAAGATCAACACAATTTTACCCCATATGACCCATGACCCATTAATATTTACTTTTGCATGCTGTTGAGTTTAAGATTTTTTTTATTGTTTTTCCTCCTTCCAGAGAGCCAATAGTCTCCATGATTCTTAAATCTGACATGATGGTAACACTGTGCAGAAAGTAATGTACTGTGCAGTAAACCAATGGCCCCTCAATAAAAACCCTTTTTCAAAAAACTAAAACACTAGGACATGCAGTGATGTGCAGTAGACATGAGTTAATATTATAGTTGTCAATCAGTCATGCGCCTGGTTGTACTGTAAGACAGGGTCTACAGCCACGCTAAGGGCTCTGTGAAGTTGTACAAAGGCAAAGCGGAGTTTAAATTCTCTGCCCGAGCCGGAGCCCGAACTTGACCCGACCTGACCCACGGGCCGGGTCGGGCCCATATTTCCCGCCACTATCCTCGGGCCGGGCCAGGCCGGGCTGGTCACTTGATCAAGCATTTGTTTTTTTTTAATCATTACTTGATTAGCCTAATTGGGTGGGGAGAAAGCTATGCCTCTCCAGCTTCTCCCGTAGCTCTGGGTATATGTCCTGCACTGACTTGAATGTGAGGTAAACTGTGCTAAATCGTGTCTCCCCCATCTGTAGCAGGTAATTGCGCAACCAGGCCAGATTGTTTCAGATATCTCACAAGCAGCAGATATGGTCTCTCCTATATCCGGCGCGTTGTCGGCCACTGTTACAACGCGACCCGTAGCCTACTATTCAGCTGGAGTTTTTTTTTTTTTTTTCGTTTCTTCATTCGGATCCATTTGCAATCCATTCCATCCTGAATAAACAAACAACGCAGTTTAACCTACATGCTTCATCCTTGCTCAGGCTCATAATTAGAGTTAATGTGTCGGGCCGGGTCGGGATCGGACACAACCTGCACAGGCTCGAGTAGGGTCGGGCTTGATTTTTTGGGCACAATCTAAGCTTTACTGCTAAGCAGGCATAATGTTTCCGATGTTGACCTTAATTTAACGTATCAGCATGCTAACATTTAACAATTAGCATAAAACACAGCCGAGGCTGATGAGAGTGTCAATAGTTAGTGCAGATATTTGGTCATAAACCAAGGTATTGGTAAAATTTGGACATGATACTAAAAAAAAAAAAAGTCTATCTTCAAAGTGACGACCAATATCAGTCTCAATATATGTACCAAATCTCATGGCAATCCATCTAAAAGTTGTGTTATTTCACTGGATGAGTGAATGCTGTTACCTGCTGATGGCACTAAAGGAAAGGCCATTAGGAATCATCATCTTGGCACCATGGATATGTGTGCCAAATTTAATGTAAGTCCATCCAATAATTGTCAGAATATTATCACTGGATAGACTGAAAGTCTACATAATACACATTACAATATGCATAATTTCATGAAAAATCAATCTGGCAGTTGCAGATACTGAAGTCTGTGGTGGAGCAACCGACTGACAGACAGTCCCTCCAGGATTTCGTGATGTTGCGATCGCACCAATTCACGCCAATCACCGTGACTTGGTGCAACTCGCAATTTTGACCAATCACCGCAACTTTTCCGCAAATTTGACCAATAACCGGAGTTTCCCGCGACTTCAACCAATCCCAGCAGTCCCACGTGCCAGACTTTACGTCAGTATAATGTGACTCTGAGTGCCACTGACCAAGCGGGAGTGAGAGAGAGCTTGTTTCCGATATGAAGACGAGACTCAAGCATCTCACATTTACCAACAAAACGTACAGCAAAAAAACGTGCAAAACATTTCAGACCGCCCTGCCAACCTGTATACATTTTAACATCAATGTACGCTGTAACGTTTTTTCACTATAAAGTCAGTGGCTGCTGTTTCAATCCTGTCTGCAGAGGGCGGGGGCGTGGCTGCTGTTCATACAGTTCCCCCCGCTACTGACGCGCACACACACAAACAAAGACGGTGGATGCAGGAAAAACCGGAGATGTACACAATGACTTAAAATGAGGGCAGCTATGCTCATTATTATAAGTGCAATAAGTTAAAGTCCAATAAGTACTTTATCAAACCGTATGAATGTGTGTCCCAGCCCAGATTAGGAAACTAACTAACAATGTAAAGATCAACAAGCCACTGACACAAATTTCATTCATTCAATAAATTATTATTTTTTGTCTTAAATCCACCAGCCATTTTCATATTATACCAACACTTGCAGCATCCTGAGCCTTTTTGGTAAGGTTACTAGGAAAACTCAGCCCAGAGTAGTTTCATTCTCACCGAAACATGTTTCCTTTTTATTTTTAAAGAGCTATACAAAAAACAAATTGCAACTTTTTTTGCAACTTTCACTGTCTCCCGCAACTTCATTGCAACAAACATACAAAAGAGATTGCAACTTTTATCGCAATTTTTTACAAAAGCTCCCGCAAAATCAGGCATTTTGGGCCGCAACAATCTAAAAAAAAAGGATCCTGGAGGGACTGGACAGACAGACAGAAATTGCCATCCCTTGAGCAAAAACATAACAACAACAACATATCCTCCTGTGTGGAGGAAAGAGTGTGCTGTTGCTGAATCAACAGCCAAATTGGGCGTGGCCAGAGTCTACTCTGCTCAATGTCCTTCACCTGACAGCTACCCAAACCTTGATTGGTTTACACTTCACAGACTATGGATGCTGCTCTGATTACCTTCCCATGATTTATGATAAGCCAGAAGGGGAAGGTTGTGTCTTTGGTGACAGACAATAGTCTCCATCTGATTTCCTTAGAGGTTTTCTCCTGGAATATCTAAAACATCCAAACTACTCCCTGCCACTCTGAAAGAGACACCTGAGATTCAACAGGGTGTAAAGATGAACAAGTCATCCATGCAAATTATAATTATATATAATTATTGTTTTTCAATATTTACAGAACCACTACCAACCACCACCTTGACAATTTTGCAGTCCTAACTCCTGGCTGCAAAGATCAAGGCTTTGAGACGATTGTAAAGGTACAACATTTGCTGTGAGACATAAAAAAAAAAAAACTCAGTAAACCCTACATGTTTTGTGTGTGAGACAACCTGAAAAAAACAAAGGAAAATCCAACTTGAGGGAGCCTAAAGTAACACAGCAGGAACCTGCATTTACACACTGAGTGATGGAAAGACTTTAGATGCTTCCCAACTGTCTCGGCTGCTGGAGACCTTCACTCTGCCAGCTGAAGAACAGAGCTTGTGGAGCACACTGCAATTGACAATGCAAGAGATGTGAAGCTTTGCCTCTGGGGAATGCTGGTGTGGTTCCAAGACAATGTAGGGCTGATATGGAAAATCAGACAAAAATGAAGACCACATGCTGCTACATTGCATCTTATATGTATTGGTGGACTTAAAGGTGCACTATGAGTTCCTGTATGGTTTCAGCGTGATTTAATTTTTGTCTCAAATCGTAGGCATCTCTCCTTGATCCGTTAGCTGACTGCCCTCTGAATACACTATGAAAAAGCCCGGTCTCGGGAGACAACACAGGGGTTGTAAACGTCAAACAAACACTAGAGGCACAGGCTGTGCACCAAAATACAACAAACCACATTCCAACCAATCACCGACAAGATGGTTGGGGGTTAGTGCATCTTTTTCACTGAAATTAAGACTGCTGCTCTAAAAGAACCCCCTCCCAAACGTCTTGTCGGTGATTGACTGGAACGTGGTTTGTTGTATTTTGGTGCACAGCCTGTGCCCCTAGTGTTTGTTTGACGTTTATGTTGTCTCCCGAGACCATTTAATACATAACACCCAATGTGTCGTAAGCTCTGGATAAAACATTACTTTTTTAAATGCAATTTGTTGATAAGGCCGTTTTTTTAAATTATGAAGTTAAGTGATTTTTGGCTCTCAAAAATGCAAAATAAATACAGATCAAGACATGGTGGCCATTTTTTGTTCCCCATCCCCATTTCTAAACACAAAATGTCTTTATGTGTGCATTATTGTCTATTGCGGCTGCTGTCAGTACAGCTATTAAATTAGTATCCATTTCTACTCCACAACCTTTGAGTCTTAAGTAATGACACCCAACGCTTACGTTTGCAGCTATAAAACGTGATATATGAACATGTATAAATGTTTGGCTTCTAATAAGAGAAAAAGACAACACGAAGTGAACCAATGCCTGTGAGTTGGTTTAGGCACATTAGGAGGTCACTGCTGCTCTCACACGACATACTGTACTCACTTCAACACACTCTCTTTACAATATGGTATGCCTTACAGTACCTGCACTGCTCCACCTGTGGGCTTTGGGTCCTTTTTTGGGGGGGATTATTATATGGTTATCAAACAATATAGCAATTGTTTATGTTAATCAGGAACACAATACTTACTGTATGCTATTCACCCCCTGGTTTACATGGATAGGATTACTTTAAATCTCAATTATATTTCTGCTTGAGCATCAGCATAGCTGCACAATATCAAAAATTCACCAATGTCTGACTGTGTGTATATATAAGTCACTGGTGGTCTGCTTCCTGAGTCATCAAAATAACCACTGAAATAAGTTCTTAAAATAAAGGTAGAAAGGTGAACCTGTTCTACCACATTTCACCACAGGGGAGATGGGTCTGACTTCCAGTCATAAAGGACACATTTGCAATCTCATCCCATATTCTGTTGTATAATATTGCTGACACACACACCGAGCTTCATCACAGTAACTGGTTCTCCAGTCTCTTGTCCATTTATTTCACCGTCTCCTTTCTTCCAGCTGAGCCCACGGGGGCAGTGACCTCATCTAAACCCAAACTCTGTGACTGCTGGGCTTCCTGTGTGTCTGAGAGGAGATGAGAGTGCCAGACACCTCTCTTATTAAACCTCTGTTTGGCTATCAAGCCAGGGGGACACAAGGCAGAGACGGGTGGGCTGGACCAAACTGAGTCTCTTTTGTCATTTCCAACATTACACTCTAATTGGCTCCCATAGGTCTTGAACCTGCTGGAAAAAGAATGTGCACACACAGAGACACACACTTACAGAAATGATTTTATTTAAAATGCTCAAATGTAACAAAATATTTAATTTAATTTGATTAAATCAAAGACTCCAACTTTATTGTCAAGAGTCAATTTCCAGGCATGTTCAATATTAATACTAGAAGCTCATTAATTAACTTTACATTTCCACCAGGCAACACGTTTTATTTAAAAACTTGTTCATTAAGTATATTACAATACGATTGCTTTGCCTCTTGGATTCATGTCCATCTTTGAGACTGCCCTGTATAACTGGCTTCCTGCCAGGTATCAAGCAATCTAGCTAGGGACGTGCACGTAGGACGGCCTTACGTATACATATCACCAGAATGACTGACAACTAGGAGGACCAATAGTCTTGATGATCCACCCGGAAAAAGAAAATCCTCCACTATACCTTTAATATTGACATGGATGTAAACAATGCAGATTTCAAAATATTTAAAATTCCAATGTAAGATAATCAGCAGCATAATTGAGTAGATATCTTTAAAAGTTAGTAAGAATACCTTCTTTGGGTTACCTCCACAACAGCTCAGCAAGCAACCAGATGAGACGGTGTATCTATGTATTGTACTGTAGCTGGATGTATCATTTGTGTTGTCTAAATATGAATGTGGATAATGTTAGTGAGAGTGTAGTCTATATCCTTGACGTTCGACTTTGACTGGATTGCTCCGGAGCCGCAGGAAATTTCGCTGGATGCAAATATTTTCACCGATTTCCCTTTCATTCCACTTTCTTTTTGTTGAAATTTTAAACTCTGGAGGATTCATGAGGACTATTAACTGCTCCTCAGATGTCTGCATGGTAAATTGAGACTGTTAGCTAGACTTTCTTTCCAATCTGACACATTTTATTTCTCTGATTCACAGCTTTGTTCCAACGCCGCTGGGCGCTCCCTCTTTTCAGTCACTCTCTATCTCGCTTGACCATATAACATTACCGTGCTTTCGGGCGGTCTTTGAGGCTCCGTCCAAAACTCCAGCCAATTTGACCAGCTGTTTGTAACATAAAAATAAAATGTTTTTGTAAAAGTTTTTTTCTATAGTTTATAGCTAACTTTACCAGCTGACTTTTCTATTGGCTGCTGAAACAGGTGACGTCCCTTATGTTCTAAAACCAGCCTCTGTGACTTGAACAGCTGAGTCACAGCAACACTATCAGCTGGTTTGAGTCGAGCTGAGACGGGCCAGTTCAGACCGCTGAATCTTTGGTCTGAACTGGGCTTTACATTGGAAATGCTTTAGGAAATGATGTCTTTACTCACTCACCCATAAAACAAGCAAAGAGATTGATAAACAACTATGGAGCTATAAAAAGGCTGGAGTACAAATGTTACTGATAACGAATATATAACTAGGGTTGGGCATCGTTTTGATTTCAACAATTCTGATTCCAATCCCAATTCTTCCTTTCGATTTCGGTTCTTATCGATTTTCAATTATGATTCTTTGAGGGGTGGAGTTGAAACAGGTCACATGCTTATTTAACAGATAAGATGAACATTTTATTTGTATTCAATGGTGATTTACAGTTTCACCAGGCTTTTTTTAACTTAAAAAATGCCACACTTTAGAGCACAGCTTACTGCACTCCATTGCTGCAATACAACAAGCCTGGAATTACAGTGGCTGCTATGGAAACCAAAACTTTGCGTGTTAAATTTGGAACCGATGATCGGATTCCAAACCAAATTTTTCCATATGATTCCAATAAAGTAACGATTCGATTGAAATGGTAATTGTTGAAACGATTCCAAGTTGGAATTGGTTCTCGACGCTGAATCCTATATATAACTGATTTTGTTAAGAAACATTGGGCCTCATTCACCAATATCTTCCTAAGTTTTCTCTTAAATATGTTCTTAAGAAGGTTTCTAAGAAAAGTTTACGCCGGATTCATGACGTGTTCTTAAACAGCAGATTTGTTCGCACCTGTGTTCTTAGGATTGATGAATCCCACGTCTTCGTAACTGAAAGCGCGTTCCAGTTGTTCATAATTAGCATAAGAAAACGCCCCAAAAATTCCCATATAAGGACATGACACTTCCTGTGCACCTCCTGGGAGACAGGTTGTCGGAGCTTGTCGGAGCCGCGGTGGAGGAAGTACTGAATCTCAGTACTTAAATAAAAGTACAAATAACCAGAGACATATTTACTTTAGTAAAAGTAGAAGGTGTCCACAACTACAAACAAGGCCTGGCTTTTAAGAAAAGTTCCTATCCTATAACCATGAAACGGAAATATGTTGTTAGAATCAGAATGCGGTTGGTTTTATTCATGGATGAATTTCATTTTCTTTAACCATGCAAGTAAGCAAATAAAGTGTGTGAAGCAGCGCAAATGGGGAGATGTGAAGAGGTCCAGCCAAATAAATAAGATATGAACGCGTCTTACGCAGCCTGGCGGAGGAGTAAACGACACTGTGGAGAGAAATAGATGGCAACTTTGATTTAAAAACGGGAATAATAAAAAAAAAAAACGTTTTCATTTTCACTTTTACCGGGGCTGTATTACCGAGGGTCAGCGGCGCTGCGCCCGGGCTCTGGAGCACCGGAGCCGGCTTGGATCAGCGGTGCCCCATATATACAGTATCTATGGCAACCCATATATACAGTATCTACGGCAACCAAACTTTACTGGTGAGACAAACGTGTGACGGTCAGGAAGACGTTTTGGCAGAGGGGGGAAACTGATCAGAAAATGTAACGGAACATTGTAGAAATGTAGTGGAGTAGAAAGTATAGATAATTGCTGCAAAATGTAACAAAGTAAAAGTCAAAAGTAGGCTATGCACTATTGAGTCTACTTAAGTAAAGTACAGATACGTGAAAAATGTATTTAAGTACAGTTACGAAGAATTTGTACTTTGTTACATTCTACCACTGCATTTCGGCCCTATAAATAGCGATCAATCACCAAATAACGCAGGATTTAATCCGTTTAATTGCTGATGTAAATTGCAGTGTTAGTGTCTTTTTTTGAATAATATGATTTTTTATCAACAAATGATCAGAAATACATTACAGTACAATACTATCATTGTAAACGACTGTAGAATTAAATAAAATGCAGTAAGCAATCATTTGGAGCAAATTGTCATCACTCAAATGTGCGTAAGAGTGCTTTTCAGTGTTCGTAGATTTTGTTCTTAGCTAAGAACAAATCCAAGTTAAGAAAACATTAGTGCATGCCAGAATCGTCGTAAAAAAGTGCGTAAGAAGGGTTTAAGAACACATTTCTTCGTATGAACGGTTGGTGAATGAGGCCCATTGATCTTCCCCTTGATACAGTGTCCTGTATTGTCTTGTAAGTTAATGCTTAAAGTTGATGATAGTTAACAGAAAATAAAGTAGGTATCATCATTCGTGGGTGAAGACAGTGGACAGGTGCAGGTCTAGACCACACTCCATAATTTACAGAGACCCAGCATTCCCCACAGCAAGGACTGAGGCTAGTGCTCAAACCCACGAGACAACATTGCTAATCATTGCCACCAAAATTATACCAGTGTTACATTTAATTAGTATCATGAGTTTTGACATTAAGTTACTTTTTACAGCAGCAAGTGTCTTAAATTACATGAACCCACAGATTCATGTGTCAGAACATGATCGCAGAGACTCTGTGACTTTCCTTGTTACATTCTTTGTGACTTTACGCGTTTCATCATGTTCTTTGTGACTTTCTTTGTTCCATCAATATGACACTCATCCCTGAAAAATGAATAAAGTGGCATCATTTAGGAACCTTGCAAATTATACTCCATTTCTGCTCACCATCAACTGAGTCCCCCAGGTTTTATATGACCAGCCTCGTCAGCTAAATCATCCTCTCTCTAACACTGCCTGCCATCAACCGTATCCCAATGGCACATTCACAGACTATAGATTAATTCACTTTCTCATATAACAATGTTTAATTATACAGCCTTCAGAGCAGCACCATCACAGGCTGAGATTTATGTGTGTTTGTCTGCAGATATGAAGTCTATATAACAGTACACTGTCATATTCATCAACCCAATAGATGAAACTGGGTTTAATTCCTCCCTCTGTTGGGATGTAATTACAGAGGTTTACTGAGATGGAGAAGAATTCTGACAGAAATACACACACTTCCGCTCCGAAATACATACACTACACACACACACACACACACACACACACACACACACACACACACACACACACACATCAGACATTCACACAGATGATAATTTTGCTCTCTGTTGTGCTGTATTCATGCACCTTTTTCTGCCAAAAATGTGTGCCCAAAATAAGTCCCTACCTACCTCTCCTGCACACTCCCATAGGAATTAATTCTTGTAATTGTGATTCGGGAAGCAGAGATTTGTACCTGGCTAATCCTATTTACATCACTGCAAGTCTTTCTTTTGGACTATTTTGGGCACAAGTGTCAGATTAGAGCAAATAAACAGCTAATATAGATGGAAATGGTTCTGAAAGTCTCTCACAAGCACTCTTAGAGGAAACAATCATCCCAGTTATTAATTCTCTTGATGATGCCAATCCTGAATGGCCATCTGAACCCTTAGCGGTGTTTGAGCACACTCTAGTGCAGCTCCAGCCCTTTCCTTAGGCTTGGCTAATTGGTGTAAGTGTTGCCATTGATTGCAGATGAGAGGCTGCTGTTTATATCCACACACAAAGCAGAAGCCAGCCCACCGTAATTGGTTAGGCCAAAAGGGGTAGAGAGCAGAAACTACGGGCTGGTGGAGTGAGAAGGGGATGCTTTTACTTTAGTTATTGTATGTCTGAGAATATGCTCTGTGTGTGTGTGAGGTTGTGTGAATGGGTCAGCAAGGAAGCGAATAGACAGTCATTCTGTACTTCTGACGTATTGTCAAGTGACTAGCTACAACCCCCACACACATTCCACCACCACCACCAAGCTGTCAAACCTATCAGTTACATTTTTTATGTCTATCAATCACTGGCTCTCCCCATGCCAATCACTCCACATCTGTCTCAGGATGCCTGTCAATCCGTCACTATTTTTTTCCCTTCTTATTTTTTGATGCTCTTCCCCCCGTAAATCCCATGGGGATCATTGTCTGTCCCTAAAAAGTCTTAGTTCTATAAACACAAACATGAGAAAACAAATGCATGGGTACCTATTTGTAATAAAATGCTACAGTTTCAGCAAGAGTCTCTCATCACATTATTAAAATTGCACGAACTGAGAGCCTTCAGCTGAAAAAAATACAATCGTTATTCAGTATTTCTTGGAAATACAGGGGATTTAGTGACATTGTGTTACAGAGAGTTGCATTTAATAAACAAAACACATGCATTTAATGTAACCATAATGTCCCGGTACTCTCTCTACAGTAGAAGGAGCGTAATTACACATACATCACATGCAAGTGCAAGGCATTCAGAAACCAGCATAGAGCGACTACATACAGAGCTTTAAGACAATAGTTCACGAAACAATATCCACTCTTTTGCATCATTTCTCTTTACTGTCATCTATCCAAAGGTGAAATGCCATATCAATTAAGAGCACCATGTTACCATTGGTAACCACTATCCCGTCATATACTGATGGCACATCTTATCTATCTTGTCCGTTATGTCATAGGCCACTTGAAGTTCCTGTTCTACTTACAGAGAAGGGAAGTAAGTGGGCGGTCAACGTGGTATTAGGAAGTTGTGGAAGAAGTATTTAGATCCTTAAAAGTAAAAGTCCTGCATTGAAAATGTTACTTAAGTAAAAGTATGTGAGAAAAATCCTTACATTTTAGAAACTGGAAACAAACAGTCCTCTGTTTAATCGGCTAATCATTCAGCTGTACTTGTAGGCATTTATATGGTTGGGTAGTTTTATTTATAAGTTTTGTGTGCAAAAATCCTAATTTGTAAAGTAACTAGTAACTAAAGCTGCCAGAAGAATGTAGTGGAGTAAAAAGTACAATATTTCTCTCTAAGATGTAGTGAAGTACAAGTACCTGAAATTTGTACTTAAGTACAGTACTTTAGTAAACGTACTTAGTTACATTCCACCACTGGTATTAGGGGAAGTGGTGCCATGGCACAAATATCTTCTCTTTGAGTACGAAGATTGAGAAAGGGCCTTCATCTGTTTGTGATGTCACAGGCTGCCTCAAAGAACCATAAGATAACGTCAAGCCTGACCCCGGATTTCCACTGGCTGCGGAACGGCTGCAGCACACGACAGATAGTGCGGGACAGGAAGTCGATCACAGAAACAAAATAAACATCTGCTTAATTTTCAAAATAAAATACACCGTGCTCACGGCGGATCATATTTCCCTGCACTACACCTTGAAAACACAGCACAGAGTTGTTTCCCCTCTACTCCTCTGGATGGAAACAAACTGTTGTTGGTTTTGTGGTTTTATTTTACCTGAATTCGCGACAGCTGAATAAAGCTGTCAGTCATGGCCGCAGCCGTGCCGCAACAAATCCGGACCTAGTGGGTTTGACTGACGGCGGCGCACGCAGCCGCAGCCGTTCTGCATTCAGTGGAAATCCGGTTTGAGATGACGAATGCTTGCTTCTCAATGTGTGGGTTCAATCGGCAAGATGATTGGTCTAATAGTGGATATAAGGCAACAGGTGGATGCTAATGTATGTGGCACACGTCATCTCCCACAGAATACCTCTTACATTCATGGGTGGTCATAAAGGTCCATCTGAGGGGAGTATGAAAAAGAGGTTATGTAGTTGTAGTCCTGTGGGCTCAAGATGCTTGCTACTGCGTAATCAGCAGCAACCAAACTGAGTGAAAGAAGTTGGCACAATTTCTCGAAAATGTTGTCATCCTTCCTAAATAAGTAGATGAGAAACAAGGTGAGCACTGAGCTTTATTAGGGGCAGGCCCCATAGGGTTGAACAGGCTCACCTTGATTGTCTAAACATGGTTATGCAAAATTTCAGTGCACTCATTTTTAAGGATAAGCAGCTATGCTTGTGGAGCCCTGTCAGGGCCAAGTATTGTGTGAATGGAACTCTTCATCTGCTTATTATTTGTGATTGCTGCCAAAAGTGATTGGCTTATATGCATGTGTCAAAATGGGCGCATACAAACATATAAACCCCGGGAGATGGAAAGAGGAAGTGTTGGCTGGTGGTGCTTGCTCCTTTGTGGGCAACAGTCTGATGGATGTGAGAAAGAGACGGGTCTTCATTTATTTCCTGCATTTTTTTTTTGGGGTGAGAAATGAAGAACTGGAAATCTGAGAGCATTCATTAGCTTCCCAGTGAGCCAACATAACAAAGTGTTGAGGAATGAAAGGACATTGTATAGCTTAGCATTAGCATAGATTGCGGTTTGATCAGGCATAGGGCATGAAAGGCTGTATAGGAGACAGAGAGAGATTTAGAAGAAAAGTGGGAAGGCATAGGGCATGAAAGGGTGTATAGGAGACAGAGAGAGATTTAGAAGAAAAGTGGAAAGTCATTGGATGATTTTTTTGCGTGTGTGTTTCAGACAGTGAATTTGTGCATGTTTCTGCAGAGATTTTTCCAAGAGTGTTTCATTGGAAACAACCAAGTAGAGGCAATAACAACTATATACTATACTGTAGAAAATCACCTTAATACCAGTTCAGTCTACCCAGCTTCAAAAATTTAAAAATGTCCCTCATGATCTGCAGTTGGCTAAAAACTACCCTGTTCTTCTCTGTTCCAGACTCTGTTCCTTCTCTGTTTACTGTTTGTGTGCTGAGCTGTTCTACTACACCCCAGAGTCCTTGACCATTATGTCAGAAACTTTACCTTAAGCTCCAAGCAAAATGTGATGCCTTGTTGTGTATGTGTGCCACATATTGATTGCTACATTATCTTAAAGTATGATATGCTTTTTTATTGTAGGTTGCCATTGTTAGTCAATTTTTAGTCTATATTCACGACATTCCATTTCAGGGATTTTGGAATGTGGAATTTTGGAATTTTTAACTCCGGTCGATTTATGAGGACATAACCACTCCTCAGACCTCCGCAGAGTACATCGAGACAGCTAGCTATACTATCTGTCCAATCTGAGTTTTCTGTTGCACAACTTTTGAACGCACACGTTCCACCAAAACAAGTTCCTTCCCGAGGCTATTTTGCAGCGGCACCGTGGCTCTGCACGGTGCATAGCACTGCCGTTGATGATTGGGATTGGTTTACAGAAATGCTAATAAACCAGAGCACGTTTTTCTCCCATCCCATAATGCTGTGTGGACTAGCAAGACCTTCCTCCGCAGCGCTGTGGAGGATGGTCTGGCAAAGCAAAACTAGTTCATTATTGATACCAGTGGGCGGGAGAACCTAAACACCTTCTAAACAGACAGAATGGGGCGCTTCTTAAAGAACATTCTGGAACTTAAAAACATACAGTAACAGCGAGCATTGTACTTTGCATCAGTCACTGTTTGAAAGCAACATTGTGGTAGAATTCTAATTTCTGAAAACTATGTTGTTGTTTTTTTATACCTTTTTATATCATACAGGTCAGTTATCAGTAAGTTTTCCACTCTGCCATGTTGAAGTACATGTCCAAGAGGCATGGACATTAGGGAGAGGGCTACTTGGTGTTTTGGAGCACAGTGAAACATTGTAAAAGGAAGCTTGCTACAAAAGGTATTATATTTAGGGAAAGAATACCATCTAATACACTTTGTGTGCTGAAAGAGTGAACAGAACATAGTGCTATCTTTGTTACAAACAGACCTTGGCTTGTCACTTGCCCAAGCTAGAATTTACGACTGTCACACACACTTTGTCCTAAACTCCCTTTTCCCTCTTATCTTATTGCATGACTTCATAGAGGACCAATCAGCTTGCTTAAATTACAATATTCATATATGTAAAACCTAGACTATACATTTAACAGGCTTCTTGTTTTGTTGAGAATCTTGTTTCCCACACTTGGTGTAATATTGCTTGCAATATTAAAAAAAGACAATCATGACTGTTCAGGGTTGGCATCAGTGACATCATCGAACAAAAACTGACCACGCTGAAATTCATTGCAGCAAAATGATTCCGTTTCTTTGGCATCGGAGGGCAATTTGAGCAAAGGCACCACCAGATGGTGTTTGCTCTCGGCAGCTGAGGTTCTAGAAGGTCACCGCCGCCGTTTATGCGGCTGCCGCAGCCTCTGTCTCTCTCCGATGCATTTCTTTGGCCGTATACTCAGGCTCGAACAAGTAAAGTAGCTAGTTTGCAATACAAACAAAGATAACCAATGAATATATAAAAGACAACAAAGAAGTTCTGTTATTGAGCGGCATCTAGAGAACACCCCCTATCTACCTGGAGGAGAATTCCAAGCAGCTCGTGGTTTTTCTACACCACCGACAACGTCCCTGTAACGTCAAATGATGGCCCTGGTTGCAGGAAGAACAACTGATTTTTCAGCGGCGCCCCAGAGACACAGATGACATCGTCAAGAACTGCAGGCGCTTTTCACGCTATATCCATAATTTAGATAGATGCAGATAAGGTGGAAAATCTGCAAATTGTCAATTTAAGTAGCAGGTGCTATTTTAACACTCCTTACTTAGCGTGTGTTTGTGTTGATGCATTTGTACAAACTGCTGATGTCAGTGTGTGGTGGGTACTGTTTTTTTGCTTTAAAGGTATACTCTCTAAGATCAATGTTTGTTTGTTTGCCTGGTGAATTATTAATTACTTGCTAGGCAAGGGGGGTATTCTTCTTTGAAGCTGAGCTATCCAACCTTGCAGATTTCCTCTAATGATATAAGCAGAGCCTCAACCCTTCAAAGACCCTTAGAGTCTCTGTACTTTACATATGGTTGTAACCTAACCAAGCTTGAACTGTTTGTGGTGTTGTATTTATAATGATATAGACTTAAAAACAGAGAGACTCTGTGCTTAGAGTTTCAGACAGCCCCTTCTTATACCTGTGCAATTCACTGCTGAGCCCTTCGTTGAATAATAGAAGAGCTGTCCTTGGATGAAGTCAAATTAATGCATAGCCTTTCTTTAAGGCTTCTCAATATTCTTTCTCCCAAAGTAAATATAAGTATCACAGAAAATAAGTTGTCTCTCAAAGATATTTAGCATTTGTGCACCAGCATTTAGAGGAAATATGATGGTAACCAGTGTATCTGATCAATATTGGAAATATTGGATCTAAACCAAGAAAAGAGAGAAAGGTTGTGGTGACTGTATATAAAAGACCGTAAAACAACCATGACTGTGTTCTTAGCTATTTGACAGCTATTTAAGTTTCAGGTCAGCCTCCAGTTTGGCATGGGAATGAAGCACAAGGGCCATCTGACAGTAGACTGAGCAGCAGATTATCCTATCCGAACTCACACCTTGGATGATCCCACGGTGCAGACCTGTGCTAGACGAGAGACAACAGAAGGTGGATAGGTTGAAGTGAGGACAAAACAAGGTCCTAACATTGTAGGCAGTAGGGCAGGAAATCAAGAGGACAGCAAGCTCAGGGGATGTCACTGTGTGTGTGTGTGTGTGTGTGTGTGTGTGGATAGACGCATATGAGAGGCCATAGCACACTCCATATGGGCACCAAGCAGCTCCAAGTATGGGCACCAGGGCACCGGGAGGTGGGGAGGGGAGAACATTGGGGTCCTTCCCCCAGACAGAGGGCTTGTAGGCTGGGGAGCCATCTGTCAGAGATGACCTGTGGAATTGTGGTTCAGACATTCACAGTGTGATGGCGGAAAACAGACGGAAACTCTCAATGGTTTCTTCCTATACCAACCCGTGCACATGTGCTAAAACAAACCATGTATACTCAAACACAAAGACACACACGCATGCATGCACACACGCACACATCCTAATATCCATGTCTGTCATCTTGCCACTGAGCAAGATTGTACAGTTGCTACACAGGGAGAGAATGTATTTGCCTTGATTTTCTAGTGGCTTCAGAATGGAGGATTGTACATTGCGCTATCATCTGGAATCTTTGCTCAGGCAAATGTTGGAGGGATGGGTCTATATGTCTGTGAGTAGCAAACAAAAACTAACATGCAAACAAAACACACATACACACAGGCTTCTCAGTGGTTAATGTTTGCAAGCCAGCTAAGAGGACAAACATAAATAAGACAACTTTGGAGTTAGGAGGCGCATTTTTCATTATGTGGAGTAACATTTCTCCTCTTTTGGTAGAGACTAGCTGCCTCCCCTCACCTCCTGCCCACCAGACCAGTCTGTCCACTGAACACCGAGACATTAAACTGGTATAAACCCACCACAACTCATAGTGAGACAGCAAACAAGCCAAAATCTAAGAACTGTAACTGAGCTTTTTTTTTTATTGTAATCAACTACACTACTAGTTACTGAAAAAAGTAATATTACTACTAAGTAGCCTAATGTATTACTGCCCAAAACTGATAAAAGGAATATTTACAAATTAACAGTGTCACAAATATATGGAACAGAAAAAGAAAAAGACCTAAAACCCTGTGGAATCCCAATATCATATGCAGAGGGGAATGTTGTTTGTTCATCAAAACTATGATGCATAATTTACCATCCTAAAATCCTTGACAAGGTAGTTTAAAATTAATATAATCTTTTTTGTTAATTTGCGGTTTTGATTTATGATGCATTTGTTTCTTCCTGCGTTCCACGTTTTCTACAAAGCATGTCGAAGTGGAGCTAGGCTGTAGGAAGCAAGTAACAATGACTATGATGGCTACACAAGTTTGCCATTATGCCTGTTGACATACTTATGCAAGTCATGATTTAATATAAGCAAAATGCCAACAAAATTATCAATTGCAGACAGAGCGAGAGAAGGAGCCTTGATGGCTTAAATACAATCATTTATGAGTCTATTCACTCAGATGATACGGCTATTTGTGTAGAAATAATGAGAGTAATTATCATTGTCAATGAAACGGATTTTATCTTGAATTTATGTAAATTAATCATTTGGTTGTGAAAGAAGCAAAATAGCCTCATCAATGGACTCCCACCCTCACTGACACAAAATGATTGTTTACTGGTTTATAGCTGCATACAGTCCTCAATCAGCAAATGACGGCCCAAAAAAAGACGGATGTGCCTATTACATTTATACAAGCCTTTACAGCAAAAGTAAAAGGAAGTAAAAGAAGAAAGGACACATTTTTGAAAAATGCAGTTCTGAGACCACTCTTCAAAAGAAAAGACCTTGGTTTATGGCCCCCATGTTGTGCATTTTATCCTTCACTGTAAGAGGAAAAAAATGCAGAATTACACCTGTTGGAAGGTAATCGTGCATGTCTATTTTTAATAACCCTACATTTGGACTTTCAAAAAGTGCAATTATGTACCCCATGTGAGCAAAAAGTATTTAACAATGGCACTGTATAATCATAAGGCCATTCTGAGAAAAATGTGTGTGCTACCATGCTAACTCCCACTTCTTCCGTGGAAAAAGAATATACAAAAGTCAAAAAACATGCATATAGCCATTTGAATAGTTCAGTTTAATTTACAACTATTAGAAATTACATTCTACTTAATAAAAGACATGTACCACGGGCCCATTATGTGTGTGAAAGTGCACTTTGGCGTTAGAGCACTGAACACTAACTTTTGAGAGAAATTAGACGCATGTGTAAAATGTTCACAGAGAAAGTACTGGAGTTGTAGAAGTTGTACCACTGTGTGTATAGTTTTAGTATTAACCCCTAATAATGTGCGCATGTCTCAACTCCAGTTCCAGGTGAACACAGCTTCATATAAACAGATGCGTTTCTACAGTAAACTATTTGAACACTACCATAGTAGATACTGGATTGAGGAACTTTTATGTATGCCTTTGGTCAGTTAACTTTGTATTACTTACACAGGCTTCTGTTAAACAGTTGTAGCAGTCTCATTTAAAATGGGTAAATATACCAGAAGCACTCATGCTTTTACTCTGCAACGACAAAATTTAACATTCACAAAGATGAACACTTGCACACCTGAGAACTACCCAGAAGATCTTTAGTCTTCAGGATAGGAGCTAAGCAGCTGGAGGTGATGTGCTCAAGTCCATCTTAATGGAACAGTGGATGCTAGTCATTCAAACAAGGTATCTGTACCAAACAATCTTAAGGACATAAGCTTAAGCTTGAGGATTCTAGGCCCAATGATTGCCTGACCTATTTATATAGGTTAGTTTTCTGATCGTGTTGAGAGTTCATTGATTTCATGGTAGATAACCCCTATTTTCTACCGGGCGCATCTGCGCTGCGTTCCGTGTGAGCCGTGGCCCCCTGCAAGCAATCGCAGCCATTCAAGTCAATGCTTGATAATCCACCAGCTGAGTCTCAGAAGCGTGTGTGAAGATCAAGATACGCGCCAGCAGTGGCGACTGGTCATTAGGGGCAGGTGGGGCACAGGCCATTTGGACAGCCGGGCAGGAAGTGAAACAGTGAGAGCATCCAGTCAATTTAACAAAAGCTTTGTTAGACCACAGCATAGACGTGCCCAGTGGAGAATCAGAGTAAGTTACTTTGCTCTTAGTTCTCAAAACATTCATAGAAACTTCTTAAACCACTGCTGCAGTAGTCCAGTTTCTGCGGTCTGCAAAGTAGTATGCTCAGTATGTTCAAAACATGCTTAAATATTGTGTGTCGATTGGAAAATAGATTTTTAGTAATGATTATTTCAAATATGAGACTAATAGACCAGTAAAAAAAGAACTGCACCAACTCTCACACACACACACACACACACACACACACACACACACACACACACACACACACACACACACACACACACACACACACACCACCAACCCTGCCCTAGAGGCTACAATTGAGCACATAAGTAATTATTATGGTAACTTGGAATAACAGTATAAAGTTCTACTGCAGAGACAACACAACATTTATAGTTATTCATGAGGGACTCTGGCTAGATAAGGAGATCAGACCATGGCCAGAACTATTCTCATTATGCCCTAATTTCAAGGTTTGGGAGCACAAAAGTAACCACATGCACCAGCAATAGCACTTTATTTGGTCTCTTTTTTTCTAATTAATATAAGTCCTAAAGCTTACCATGTGTTTTTACTGTCTTTGTTGTGCCAATTACAACATTGCCGTATTGGTTGGTAAATTAATGGAGTTTGTCATCAAGTGTTTGCGTTACATTTTACAAACCAAATTTCATGATAACATTTATCTGTTTATAATGCATCCCTCAAGAATTTCTGCTTCTATAAACTGTAAAATGTCAAAGCAGAGAAAAGTATAATCTTTTTTAAGGCGTGTGAATGAATTCTGGTTAGCCAGAATGGGTTACGAAATATTTGACAGGGCATTTAGGCTTTTAACCAGAGGGATGGCTGAGATTCTTTGCGCACCATACTCTTGTCAGTATTGCTCTCTTTTTGTGTGCAAACAGGAGTGGAGCATGGAGACGTTTGGACGCAAGTGTGAGTAGAGGTTTTTGTGCATGTGTGATCATGCATGTGTGTTTAGCATACCTAAATGGAGTACTAATTATGTGGAAAAGCTGCTCTTCATGGTGAAGCATAAGAGGTCTGTGTGGTCTACGATCCCTCCACTCACTGCTGAACAACACTTCAGAGGCCAAGATTGTGTTATAACAACTATCTTAACGCTAACCATTATTCAAAACTTTGTCCTTCCCCTTTAAAGCCCCTGTATTATATCATATAAATATTATCATCATGTCTCTCCTTCACCTCTGCCATTTCAACAGCCCCTTCACTGTCTGTGTGTGTGTGTGTGTGTGTGTGTGTGTGTGTGTGTGTGTGTGTGTGTGTGTGTGTGTGTGTGTGTGTGTGTGTGTGTGTGTGTGTGTGTGTGTGTGTGTGCAAGCGTTTGTAAAACAGTCCTGAATGAAGGAAATAACTATGCAGGGGTTTAACCCAGATTCATTATCATTCCCTGACGGTTTCTAGAGGGTGGAATATTACAGTCACCTTCCACACTTCCAGGACAAGAGAAGGGAGCAACATAAAATCAGAGACATAATGGAGGTAGAAGTGTCTACCTACCTATCTACCTATCTAACTATTTATCTATCTACATAATGGAGGTAGAAGGGTCTACCTATCTACCTATCTATTTATCTGAGTATAAGAACCTTTTATATATCCGCTTCATATTTCTCTTGTTGTGCCACATAGCAAGCCAACTACACACATATTTCTTTTGTAATACTAACTAAATAAAATACCTTCATGAAATTTAATTTGTGCATACTTGCAGCACAGTAACATCACAGTTATGTTCAATTGCTAAAAGACAGTGGGCACAACTGGAGTCACGTGCAAAACTCTAACTACAGTCAGCACTACCAACAGTCACCTGAGCTAAACAGTTCACATCACCTGCAAAACTCATTCAAAGCAACACAACTCTTAACACACGCCTCAAAACAGGCTCCGTGCAGCCAAACACTGTGCACAAGCCTCACTGAGATAACACACACTGTCACTCAGAACACACTGAGTAAAAACACTAGCATCAAACACCTAAACAGAAATTACAAACTTTCTCATCTTTACAGTTTGAACAATTTGAGTGACTTGACACTACTCAATAGTTTATTTAAAGGACAATTCCGGCGCAAAACAAACCTAGGGATTAATAACAGATGGGTACCCACTCTGTCGTTCTCTGGGATATGCTTTCATGCTAATCGAATGCGTTTGTAGCTTGGAACATGCTAGCGCGGACCGCTGATTAGCTTACAACGCTAGTATATGGGGCACAGGGACACTCAAATTAAATCGCTATTTACAGTTTTTTCCAATTGCTAAATGACAGTGGGCACAACTGGAGTCACATGTGCAAAACTCTAACTACAGTCTGCACTACCAACGGTCACCTGAGCTAAACAGTTCACATCACCTGCAAAACTCATTGAAAGCAACACAACTCTTAACACACGTCTCAAAACAGGCTCAGTGCAGCCAAACACTGTGCACAGGCCTCACTGAGATAACACACACTCAGAACACACTGAGTAAAAACACTAGCATCAAACACCAATACAGAAATTACAAACTTTCTCATCTTTACAGTTTGAACAATTTGAGTGACTTGACACTACTCAATAGTTTATTTAAGGAAAAGATATAGATTGTTTAATATACCAATTTTTACGTAAGGTAAACAAGAAGGAATGAAAATCAGCAGTTTTCTTCAATATAGTATTTTGTCTCTAGTAATTTATGGAATTACTGGGTAAAACAACTAAAGGTACATATGTAACAGTAACAAAGAATAGTGTGACTACTACTGCCTCTCTCCAGCATCATGTGGCAAGTTTTCTTCTTCACATTGGATGTCTGCATCATCTCTAAATACTAATGAATGTGGTGTTTCTATTGCTTTCACCTCCATTACTTTCTGAAAAACAGTAAGAACACAGTTTTACTATTGTAAAGATATAGTGTTTTTCACTTTTTTTATAGCTGTGTACATAACCTCAGACATCTTACCTGGACATATTGGTATCTTTGCTCTTTTACCTGTTTCTCTCAAACGGTATAGTGTATAATTGTTTCATTCTTATTTGATGTTTGTATACAAAAAAGGCTTTCTGAGCTTTCTCTATATAAATACCATATATGTTCCCTAACTAATCTAAAACAAGACACCTGCTTAGGCTTTCAGCTAAAATTGCAATCAGCAGTGTTTGATAGGCACCAGACTGAAATCTATTCTGTTTTGAATGTGTGGTTAACAGTTTTGACAGCAGTGTGTTAGCATTTGAACAAAGTGCTGTAAATCTACAGTGTTGTGCACGTTGTGGTTAAAGTCATGGGATAAGTGAGTAAAGTTTTGAAAACTGTGTTCAAGCAATGAAAAACAAACTAGAGTTTGGTCCACATGAACTGCTGCTGTGCAGACTGTAGTTAGCGTTTTGCACGTGACTCCAGTTGTGCCCACTGTCGTTTAGCAATCGAAAAAAACTGTAATACCACTAAAAAAGGCTCAACATATCACCACACCTTAACGATCCCTAAATGTGAACCGAAGCATTGAGAATGTTCTAAGTGTACATATAGTTTATTGAAGAACATTTGGTAAACAAGAAGGAATGAAAATCAGCAGTTTTCTTCAATATAGTATTTTGTCTCTGGTAATTTATGGAATTACTGGGGAAAAAAAACTAAAGGTACATACGTAACAGTAACAAAGAATAGTGTGACTAATTCTGCCTCTCTCCAGCATCATGTGGCAAGTTTTCTTCATCACATTGGATGTGTGCATCATCTCTAAATACAAATGAATGTGGTGGTTCCATTGCTTTCACCTCCATTACTTTCTGAAAAACAGTAAGAACACAGTTTTACAATTGTAAAGATATAGTGTTTTTCACTTCTTTTTTTTATAGCTGTATATATAACCTCAGACATCTTACCTGAACATATTGGTATCTTTGCTCTTTTACCGGTTTCTCTCAAACGGTACAGTGTATACTTGTTTCATTCTTATTTGGTGTTTGTATACAAAAAAAGGCTTTCTCTGTATAAATACCATATATGTTCACACCTGCTTACGCTTTCAGCTAAAATTCCAATCAGCAGTGTTTGATAGGCACCAGAAAATCTATCTATTCTGTTTTGAATGTGTGGTTAACAGTTTTGACAGCAGTGTGTTAGCATTTGAACAAAGCGCTGTAAATCTACAGTGTTGTGCACGTTGTGGTTAAAGTCATGGGATAAGTGTGTAGACTTTTGAAAACTGTGTTCAAGCAATGAAAAATGAACTAGAGTTTGGTCCACATGAACTGCTGCTGTGCAGACTGTAGTTAACGTTGTGCACATGTGATTCCAGTTGTGCCCACTGTCGTTTAGCAATCGAAAAAAAACTGTAATAGTTTTGCAGCCTACATCAGGGAAACGGAATGGAATCAGGCTATCAACAATAAATGTATCCCACTTATAGATTATCAACATAAACCTATTTACTAAAGTTGGATTAGCTTAAAACTTGTATGACACTTGACATAACAATTATTCCAATGAGACCAAGGGAGCAAGAAAAAGAATATTCCACTGGCATTGAAGCAGTCCCTAAGTTTGGCAGAAGATTGGCCTGTATCTCAAATTTTTAAATTAAGTGACAGGACAGGAGGTAAGAATTTACCCTATCAACACTCTTTTCTTGCTGTTGGCTGTTTTGCCTTAATATTACCAAAACACAATCTGACAATTTTACCAGTTAAACATGTTATTTTAAGTGACATTTACACACTATAGTTAGAGACTGAGGTTGGCATGTTGTAACCTCACAGTCTCATTTATGCCTACATTTGTAAGGGTTCATCCAGTGAAGACACATGGATAATGTTACAATACCATACAGCGTGCTGCTTTGATACATTCTAGGGCTGCAGCTATAGATTATTTTAGTAATAGAGTATTCTACCGATTATTCCATTGATTAATCGAGTAATCGGATAAGAAATACTTTTGTTTTATTGAAGAGCAATAGCATAGTTTGGTTTATTTATTTATTGCCTACTGTTACGCCCCAGTCTAGGGGTGCCTAGGACGCAACATGGAAAGGCCCCATCTTCCCCGTCTCCCAAGTAGCCACAAACCGTTACGTGGTTGGATCAACAAATGAATTTATTTTACATAGAAAAAGATATACACTACCGGTCAAAAGTTTGGGGTCACTTAGAAATTTCCATTCCACTCCATTCCAGACACAATACCTGCTGAGATCAGTTGTATTGTTTTTTTTTAACCAGGGCAGCAGTTTTCAGATTACATTATTTGCTTACATAATTGCAAAAGGGTTCTCGACTGTTGTAGAAAGAAGTGGCTGAAGAAACACTTGAAATTCATGCTTTTTGGTCTAAACGTCATACCCAAATTAAAAGTGGTACAGCTCCCATATACTTTGACACTCAGGGGTGTGCCTGATATCATTGGAAAGGTGATTGATGTGGGTTTGTTTGTGTATTTGAGAAGTGTTGTATTTTGTAGTTTTTGGCTTTTTATTTGCACTTTTCAAATAGAAATAAAAAAACGCACAGACATATTTGTAGAAAAGAATTCATATAAAATCCATTTTTGTGTCTTTTAGCTTCTGAATTTTTTCTGTAGTAAGCTGAGACGTGGCTAATGCTGTGTTGTCTGTCACCTGTCAGATGTGTTTACAGCAGTGTATTTTAATAATTTTACAGATTTATAACTTGGACAGAAATAAAAATCTCCATTCTAGCCTCTGTAACTCTGTGTCAGTAAGGCCTAGAATCACCCTGACACAACTTGAGTGTTTCCTTTCCAATGATATCAGGCACACCCCTAAGTGTCAAAGTATATGGGAGCTGTACTACTTTTAATTTGGGTATGACGTTTAGACCAAAAAGCATGGAATTTCAAGCATTTCTTCAGCCACTTCTGTCTACAACAGTCGAGAACCATTTTGCAATTATGTAAGCACATAATGTAATCTGAAAACTGCTGCCCTGATTAAAAATAACAATGCAACTGATCTCTGCTGGTATTCTGTCTGGAATGGAAATTTCTAAGTGACCCCAAACTTTTGACCGGTAGTATATATATATATATATATATATATATATATATATATATATATATATATATATATATATATATATATATATATATATATATATATATATAGATGTATATAGCTTCAGGGTACATACCATAAAAGTAACAAACAAAACCATCCTAACTGAGAGATAAGAAACTAACCTAACAAACAAAAGGGCAAAACAAATGACAAAAGAATTACCTCCCTAACTAAAAAAAACATGAGAAAACAAGATCTACACACCTGGAGGTCCACCCTTACTTAACAAACGAAAAACAATATCTAATCTAAACCAAAGAGTACAAAAAGAGTGGCCAGTTGGGAGATTAGGAGGATGAGGAAATGCCTGCTGCCCCTTGACGGCCGCCATCTTGGCTTCTTATATGAGGGTTGTTATCCCCAGCTGCAGCCAATCACTGGGACGGGCCTGACCTTCTCCACCAATAATCTCCAGGCAATGGCACACACCTATTTGCATACAAAATGGAAACAAGAAAAAACACAGGGCACACACACACACACACACACACACACACACACACACACAAACTATGACCACGGTCATAACACTACAGTGCTTACAATATCTCTCAAAAAACTAAACATATTAAGTGCATTTAAGATATTACATTGTTTTTAAAGAAAACATTTTCTGAAATGCAATAACAACCTCAAACTAAGGCATAACATACATAAACATTACCTTAAATTGTGCAACTTAACTTTCAGAACTACAATTTCAACCTGAGACTGATCTGTATATAAGCCTATATGTAAATATTAGTTATACTCAACCTATTTTCATTTATATTTGATTACAATGCTACACAGCTCTGTTACACTTATGCTAGTAGATCGTTGATCATCTGTTTCTCTGTGAAGAGAGAGAGTGAGAGAAAATGGTGGGCAAAAATCTGCTGTTTTTCTGTCTCTTTAGATCAAATTGTGGTCACCACTACGTATTTTCTTGTCTTTGATTTTGGTCGTTGTTGTGTTTGGTGTAGTTTCATCGTCCATATGACTGTGATTTACTTTTGTCGGGTCCGCTTCGTGGAATGGATGATGAAGTTAGACTCCATGTTTTCTGTTGAGATGCTGAAGCATTGGCGTTGTGCTATTATTGTGGCAAGCTAGTTTGATTTTGCAGTAGACACACCGTACAGTTTTCGTTTTAATTACGTTGGAACTGATTCCAAACTTTGGACACTTTCTGTTGTTTTCCCCAGCCTGTCTCTTCTCTTAGCCCCTTATGCTCTTTCTTAATTTTGTAATCGGTCTTCATGACATGTGTCGCTAACAGCGTCAGCCCGGTGTGCGACAGTAATAACCTCTGTGTGGAAACACCGTGAGCGATACAACGTTGGTAACATTAATTAAACAAAAGCTTCTAGGCAAATAGTTTTGCATCGAGGATTTTTAGTAATCAAATTATTCATGATCATCAAATTCAAATAGACATCACCTTTTTGCTTTACTTTACAGTCTCAATATAGCTGAGTCAGAGACAACGTAGCTGAGCAAGTGGAATAATTCTTCATTGATTTTATAGAAGTAACTGTAACTGTTGGAGAGCCTGACTGCAAAGTTTGAGGATTAATCCCTGTTACCAGCTGTTTTCACTTACGGAATCACTCACAGAGTCAAGCTCGGCTATTATCTCAGACAGTCCCTAAGCCAGCACACCAGCTGATGGCTCAGTTGATTCCCTCCTAAGCATATGATTGGATTTCCCAAATAGAGCGCTCTATTTAAACTGATTAACTTTTAAATGTATATTCATTTTGTCTGACTTACTCAATGTCATGTCTATTGTCACTCAGTACATTTACATGCACACCAATATTCCACTATTATTCCAAATTTGATACAGGTCATGTAAACAGCATATTCTGGTTGGATATTCTGAATATATTATTTTCCGATTAAGTGGGATATTCTGGAATTATTCGGGTTTTAGAGGCATTCTTTGGACATGTATACAGCGCATTCGGAATATGAGTCTCAATCGGGGTTTCTTACCACAGGCTTATGGTCAGCTCTGTGTGTTGCTATGGTTTCTGTACACAAACCAACCAGCCAACAGTTTGCAATGCTGGAGACCCGATAAGGAGAAACACAGCTACTTTTAAACATTATCAAAGACTTGTCAACAGGTTTTTGGATATGCGCAAACATTGCTACACTGTCCTTTTCAAGAAGCTGGTTGAAGGAATGAAAGAGGGACGCGGTGTTTGCACGGCCCAAAAAGTCCGCCTCCGCTGGTGAACTTAATCACACTCCCCTTCAACACATTTATATACCAGCCATTGGCTGGTAGATTTGCTTCACTCACCAGCCAAAAAAAACAATGGTAATATATTGAGTGGCTGGTAAAATTTGAACATTTACTAGCCATTTGGCTGGTGGACAAAAAGTAAATTTTGAACACTGTATACCAGCCTCTAATACTGCCAGTTACCTGAGGGGTGAGTAAGATTGTATGATAGTGTAGGCCTACTCACTGAGAAAAAAGGCTGCATGGCTCTTGGTGGCAAGATGACTAAATGTTGAGGGTGGAGCATGGGTGTCATCCATAGACTGTTACAGTCTATGGTAGGGCTGTCCTTGACTAAAGAAATTCTTAGTCGACTAACACTTATACGATTTTGTCGACTAATCGATTAGTTGATTTAATTGACAGAGCTGTGCGCTTTGAGAGGTGGTTAAGACTAGAAAAGCACAATATAAATGTAGTTAATTAACCATCTGTAAAACTGAGTTTCTCCACAATTAATCCTGCAAAAGCACCACTTTAAATCTTGTGTTTACCATAAATGTGCTCAGAAGTTTCTTGGAAATAAGTAATAAGCATAAAAAAATGACTAATCGACTAAAGAAATCTTAGTCGACTAAGACCAAAACGACTGATTAGTCGACTAATCGACTAAGAGGTGGTAGCCCTAGTCTATGGTGTCATCAAGAAGCCTTGTTTCATAAACAAGTGACAAGTCTGTAAATTTAGGTAGGGCTGCATTTTGTACACAGTATGCAACTTGTGTTATAGTGGAATATCGATAATCAACTTTACCAGAGTTTTGCTTAGTAAGAGCTAGTTTGAACGTCGAAGATATCAATGGGTGCAGTGTTGGAACGCTATCGCCACCCCTCCCCCACTCTGTGTGTGAACTGCGTGGGAAGACGCAATCTCAAGTTTGTAGCTGTGGGCTACCCTGCAAGCAGAAGGGAAAACTGGCTTTTCTCCGCACCCATCAGACATCCTTCAAGTGCGATTTCTGCTGTTCATGGGTAATATCTGCACCACACTTTCAAAACAAGATATTGTGTGCAGTCAGAACCGAACAAGGAACTGGACTAATTGACACTGCGCTTGTGCCCTTACACACACGCGCTCACTCTCATTTGCACTGGAAGGGACATCAGACCGCTACTTACGTGCATTCACACATACACCTGTTAGGTTTAAAAAAAAAGTTAAAACATTGGTGATGTCTGATAAAAATGTACTTTTAGTTGAATGAACACTGTAGCTGGAGGAAGCACTGAATCAACCAATTGTCAGCATCAGCATTTGTCTGGCTCACACCTTCTCAAGCTTCTAAAGAATTGATTAGGTCATTGCTGATTTAGCATAAATGTAAAAGCGCTAGAAAGACTTATTGTTTAAACAACTTTGAGAGCCATTGCCAGTTGAGCCAGACGTGATTAAGACAAAGAACGAGTATTGCTGTAGTTTGGAAACAATTGACACCGTCTCAGTAAGATCCTGTGACTGGGTGTAGCCTCAGGAACATACAACTTTTCTTTTGAGAGACATCTGACCAATAGGGGAAGATTTCATTTGAGAAACCACCCAGATGTAGGGGAATAAATGTATGATCCGGGGAATGTCTCAGGACTGTTCTTCTGTAACTCCGCAAGGAGAAGCATGAGATCAGTCCGCTGTCAGCTGCAGTGTTTTATGTTTTATGTTTGATTGTGTTTTGTCTTGTCGTTTTCATGCAGTTTCATTAAACCTTTTGCTTAACTTTCAATTCGACCACAGCCTCTCCTTTCTCCTCCAGAAATCAGAACGAACATGTCTATTAGAGAATTCTTAACACACCCTACCAGCGCCTAGTGAACTGAACTGAACTGTACAGCAACGCCGCTGGTACGTACACTTGTGCTCAACACGCACGCACACTCACACCGCTAAGGACTGGGAAAGAGAAAAACTGTCAGCTCATACATATTGACAACACCCACACTGGAAAGCAAAGTGTTTTTCTGTATGCTTAACTGCTGTTGAAGTTACCAATGTGAATGTTTTCATGTTATATGCCTGTCAGGAGGTAATCATATTTTGAGAAGGGTTATGGCCTATGTGAAGGGTTAACTTTGTGGTCTTGAGTAGCCTAAACAGTGTCACTGAATGCAATAGCATGCTTGTTTCTTATGCTTCATGTTATCTTTAAATGAAAAAGGTGGTGTTCATTAATGACTATTGATAACAGTGAAGTCACACAGTAAACAAAACATGTTTATTCCTAAATTCATACAATGCATTTTCTTCCATATTTTATTACCTCATATTCCTATATTACTTACCTGGGGGTAGGGGTGCCTCACCTGTTTAGCTAGGTTTACGTAAAGCAGGGGCAGTGTCAGGTTCACTCAGCACTTACTGTATATACACTGCGCACACACTTCAGGTGGCCACCATATAATCTGAAGCCCACTTTACTCTGCCTAAGAAGCTGGTGCTAGCCCAGGCTGCTAAACAGACAACCTGCTCATTTATTTGAACATTGAGGCCATAGTCATTGGGTGTGGGGGACTCTCAGGACCCACTCAGTCCTCCCCAGATTAAGTACGGTTACGTTAGTTAAACAGCATATTACATTGTAATGCCATCAAACAAGACTGACTTCAAAAGTAGTGTTCATTGCCATAGTAGAAAATTGGTTCAAAGTTAAACTTGGAGTGAAAGGTTGAAAATTTGGAGGGAATGAGAAGACGATGGAGACGGCATAACGTTAGACATCCTGAAGCTGATTGGCCAATACGCGAGACGTCAAACATATTTTTTTGCGAAGATCACGACATTAAACTCTTTCCCTTACTCCGGTCTGGAAAATGCTGTCTGGCACCTGCACCCCCCCACCCCCCACCCCCCAACTCTACAAATCTACACGATTCACATGGATGACATATTAAGATTCAAAACGGTGAATTTCGCTGAAAGGTGACAAGCTTGCAGGTATGTTTTATGCAAAAAGATTTCCTAAGTCAAACACTCTTGGTGTTTACAAAGTGTTACATAACAATAATTGCTAAATCTTTCATTTGTAATGGAATAAAGAGACACGTGCCATTTTGGTGTGCGATGCAAGTGCCTTACAGGTACTAAGTCCCTCCGCAAATAATTTGACTGAAAGTGGAAAGCTAAGATAAGTTTGGTTTCCTCATCAAATTGTGGTCAATAACAAGTAAAATTTAAATGCACATCAAACCATATACATCTGATTTGTTGCCTGCTTGCAAACTTATTACAATGCTAACTCTTAATATATCATTTTTTATCCATGATAAATATGTATGTAATGCGTGATCCGTTTTCTAAAGCTTCCTCTCTGCTCCTCTCTCTTCCTGGCCTGCTTGTTTTGACTTTGGCACGATATAGAGGGTGTCAAGATAATAACAAAATAAAAAATAATGTAATTACGGTGAGCACACACTTTCATCTTGAGGTCTTTTTCACAGAGATATAAAATCTGCTTTGGTTTTTATTTTATTTTCAAGAGATGATAAAAAGGCCCATTGGGTAAATGCTCCATTGCGGTGTATTGTAAATTATGTTTATGTTAGCTTTCATGGTACAATTGAGGATTTTAATGCATCAACAGGCATCAAAATACTTTTGTGTACATGCACTAGTGCATGTAACTTTTTTTGTACCATTCTTTTTTTTACCTCAACATTTGGTTTATTTGTTGTTTCTCTGCACTTCCGCCAGCTGCAACCAGATCCGACCAAAACGAATCCAACATTGACCACTGCAACATTTTCTGTTTTTATGACAAATATGTGGAAATCGTAATGAATTATAATGTAATTTGAACATCTGAAACACTGAACAACAATATGAATTTTCTTATACAACATCCAATCTGGATAATGACATCACTTTTTGCATCACAAGTAAAATTCGATTCACCTCCATTCTAATGGGGGTGAATGTCAGTAGTGAATATTTCCACCTGTATGAATGATTTTAGACCTGTAGCAATTGACTTCTGTGAATATGAAGTGTTTTGAAGAGCTTGTGAACGCATATATCAACAACAGCATACCTGTCTCCACTGATTTGCATACAGATCAAATAGAGCTGTGGATGATGCTGTATTCTTGGCTTTACATAATGTCTTCCAACATCTAGAGGGCAGGGATAAGTATGTCAGGATGCCATTTGTTGATTATAGCAGTGCCTTTAATACTATCAGACCTTCTATTTTGCAATTCCATCTGCAGGTGGATACAGGCCGCCCCCAGACAGAGTTGGCACGACATACTCAGCCTCTATAGTATTAAACACTGGAGCACCTCAAGGCTGCTGTCTCAGTCCTCTATTATACAGTCTGTATACCCATGACTGTATTGCAAAACATCCCACTAACAGCATCGTGAAATTTGCAGACGATACTACTGTGATAGCACTCATTGACAGCAATAACGAAACTGCCTACAGGGATGAGGTGAGGAATTTGATCATGTGGTGCTGCAGAAATAATCTGTCCCTCAATGTGGGGAAAAGTAAGGAGCTCATCATAGATTTTAGAAAGAACAAACTCAAACATACACCTGTCTATATTAACAAATCTCCAGTTGAAATTGTCAACACCTTTAAGTTCTTAGGCATCCACATTTCAGACTCCCTCACATCGTCGTTCCATATCAGGTGTGCCATTAAGGAGGCACATCAGAGGCTGTATTTTCTGAGGTGTCTCAAGAAATATGGTATGTCCCTTAACATTCTACAGAACTTTTACCGCTGTACAATTGAGACTATATTGCCAAGTAACATTGTAGTGTGGTTTGGCAGGGCTACTTCACATGGCCTTAATCGTCTGACAAAAAGTGGTCAAAACTGCATCTAAAATGATTGGAGTTCCACTTGAACCGCTACAATACATCTACTGGAAAGGCAGCACCAAGAAGGCACAAGGTATTATGCAGGATTCTAGTCATCCTGCACACAATCTCTTCTCCCACCTTCCATCAGGGAGACGTTTGCAGAGCATCCCAAAGCACACATCACGTTTTAGAGATAGTTTTTACCCCCAGGTAATAAGGTTACTGAATGATAGCACAGCAGGAAGGAGGGCTGTGGTCTGAACGTAGTCACTATGTCTACTGTGCTTGGATATTCTAGATGATTTTAAAATCTATTTATGTTATTTATAATTGTTACTATTGACTGGTGCTGAGAGAGTGCCAAGGCACATTGTATTTAATTGCTGTGGTACTCTGTACTATAAGGTGGTATGGTTCACAAAACCCACGGTTCGGTTCGTATCACGGTTTTAGGGTCACGGTTTTTGGTTCTGTACGGTTCTTGTTATTTTTTCTTTTAATCTTTAACACTCCAGAATATACTTCCGCATATGATATATAGCTAAAATTAGCATATTGAATGCATGTTGCACAATACGTGCACACAGTGGCAGTTCTATATATTGTTTTATTTCATCATAGGTAACGTGAAATCCAAAATGTTCCCACACACCAGACTATAAACGATGCTGGCGCATCCTCCAACTCCAGGTAGCCTCTCTCCCACTTGACATTTCTGCATGTGACGTGACGTGACCTGCAGCAGCAGCAGCACCACTCTCCACTTGAGGAGCGGTCGGCTCTGTGTCTCTCAAAATCTGACGAAAATCTTTTAAACTGACCTTTGTCGATTTGAAATGAAGACAGATTCAGCAACTGCATGGCCTATTTCTCGCTTAAAATGTTTTCAGAAACATGTTTCGGTGAACTATTTTCGTAAAATACGATATTGTATTCTGAACGAGCCGCCATTAAAGTCTGTATTGGGAGCAGCAAGACCCATGTGATGTGATCGTCCAATCAGCTGCCATGAGTTGCGTTCGTCAAACTCATCCTGCTCGACATTTCCAGTAACGCCGCCTTCACACTGGCAGTTGAAATCAGCTCCGTAATACGCCCCCAGCGAACGTCGTACTACACCGTTGAAAAGCTTCGGAAGCGATTTACAAAAATGGCAGAACAACTAGAAGGACTGATAAGTGTCTGAATGTCCGATTCTCTCTGACCTCTGCTGCGTGGAGTAAAGTTGCCCAGGATGTTGACATGTCAGGTCGGTTAAATGTGATATAACGGTATAATGTCAATAGTTAGACGTCTGTTGCTAGCTAACCAATTAGCATTAGCAGGTTTGTTTATCAGTACCATGGCAACGCTAACTTCCTTCGGATAGGAACCGTCTGTAGCTTTTTGCAAGAGTTAAATTTTTTTAACGCATCCGGATGACCAACTGACACGATTTTCTTTGCACCGCACTCGTTTGGACCCGGTTCGGACCCATTCGCATGCGGTCTGCTAATCTCCATAGGAAATGAATGACTTCCGGCCGTTTCGAAGCCGTATCGGAGCTGATTTCAACTGCCAGTGTGAAGGCAGCGCAAGTGTTTTAACATAGGTGTCGAAAGTGGGCACTACGGTAGTAGGTGGTTAGTGCACATTAACAGTGTACTGACGAACCGTGCGGCACACACACGCTCCGAATCGATACTAGCGAACCGAGCGCTTTGGATGTTTTTTCATGAACCGTAGCACCCCTACTGTACTAATATGCAGATGATAATAAACTTGAACTGAAACTTTAACTGAACTGAATGTAGGTGTTAATGGTACAGGGTGAAAATACAACTAAAGTGAAAAAGTGAAAAGTGAAAGTAAACTAGCTTTCAGCAGCATACTGCTTGTGGGTTGATTGCTGTGTAACCTTATACTGTATGTCAACTTTGCAGTTTTGTGGGCACTTCTGGCCTAACAATTTCACTTACAGCTGCATAGTCTGTCTTGCAGGACCAAGAATTAGAGCACAATTTCTTCAGAGCTCCTGATATAGAAACCTTGGGACAGCCACCTCATATCACAGTTCAGACAGAAAATGACAGACCAAAGGTCACCAAGATGAAAATATGTTTCATTACACATTCAAACCATGCACAGCTTAAAGTGACTGCTTGGAGCAGTGGCTTTGTGATTTCGCAAACATACACCTTTGTCTTTGGGGGTATGCAGAGGCCTAAGTGATAAATCTACAGTATATTGCTGACTATGGTGTGTAACAGACTTCCAGTTGAAAAGCTAAAAAGCTGAACAACCCAAAGATGATGAGATGTCATTTTCTCAGCACCTGCTGCTTGCTCAGCAGGTGAAACAGGTAAGCCTGTCAACTAAATTTTTTTTATTGAAATCAGTGAG
Organism: Perca flavescens; assembly: GCF_004354835.1. Lineage (NCBI taxonomy): Eukaryota > Metazoa > Chordata > Actinopteri > Perciformes > Percidae > Perca > Perca flavescens. The sequence goes on from NC_041343.1 coordinate 16,725,620, forward strand.
CTTTACTGTAACTTAGAAAGCACAAACGTGAACATGCTCTAAAATTATCATTTGCTTCTTTTCCTCATTTCTGCTTTAAACAGGTCGCTGTTTTTTTTTTCACAGAGGGGCATTCAAAGTCTTACCATTTTTATTGCCTGTCTTGCTGCATGAATAATATCCCATTAAATCTGCAATGACAGTGGCCTGGCTTTAAGGAAGCCATTGATCAGGAAGAAAGCTAAGTCCTTACAATTTGCTGGGGCCAGATGGAGT